>NC_092048.1:99740468-99931483 GCF_003086295.3 Arachis hypogaea | reverse complement strand
GAAGCACTTGCAAGAGCTCAACCAGCGGCAGATAGCCCAAATGAAAACTTTCAATGAGTTCAGTGTACTCAATGAAGGAAGGCAACTACATAGGGAGGAGTTCTATGTAAACACTCAAGTCGAGTTGAACTACATGACCACTAATATGCATCATCTACACTATGCCATCCCACATATGATGAGGTCCAAAAAGAATTTGTAGAACAAGAAGAGAGGAAAGTGAAACAGCAAAAGGAGACACTCAAGAAGAAGATGGAAGATAGTGGTTTTTGGAAGAAGCTGCTTGGAAAAGGCAAAGGAAGTGGGAGCACAAGCACTCAAGAGAGACACAATGAGGACAAGCAAGGAGGGGAGCACGGGCATCCACATGAATGAAAGGTGGTGGAGTTCCTTTTAGTCCATTGTTTTATATGCTTTAAATAAGGAAGATCTTGTATGAAATAGAACCTACTTCCATGTTATGTTTAAACTTTTTTAAAATTCTGTCTTTTAAGTTTCCTTCTGAATAGGTCTATGATTTCTGGTTTAAATGTCACTGCATCATTCCCTTATTTACTTGTAAGCTTGTCCCTTTTTATCAAATGAAGAAGAGAATGTTTATGTTCTTAAAAGACCAGAGTAGGGTTCCTAATGTGGAAGTGCATTCATGAATCTTTGGGGTAGTCATAAGTTAGCTAAGTTGGTTCAACCATAAGGCTAGGAGGACAACTATCCATCCTGAATACTTTGCTTTGGATACACTCATGAGACTAAGTTAATAACAAGATCCTAAGAAGAGAAAAGGGAAAGAACAACGGAAGTGAAAAAATAAAAGAAAAAGAGTAAGCAATAAGGCTAGGCATCAATGGTTTTAAGCTTGAGGCAAGTGTCTGTGGTGCTCCTGTGTGAGGGATATGCTTGGATGAATAAGCTCTTAGGGGTGCCTTATCACTTGGTAACTTGGGTTAACTAACTCGGGATTATCAGCTAAAGTCCACTATCAAGAGTAACCTTCACTACAGAACACTTAGTAACCCAAAGAGGTGCTGGACACCAAGGTCTCAAGAAAAGAAATAAATAAACTAAATGCCTGTAGTGTGTATGTATAGGGGATAGGCTTGAGGGAGTAAGTCCTTAGGGGTGTCTCAACACCTAGCACCTTGAACCAACTGGTTCGGGAGTGTTGGCTGAAAGCTTATCTTAAAGAGTTGCCCCCTTACAGAGCACTTAGCCTAAATAACACAAATAACCCTTGAAATAACAATAAAAGGATCAATGAATAAAAGTCTCATGAGATATAAACAAAGTAAGTGTTTAGGGACATGATAAAGGTCTGAAAGCCAGTAATAGAATGAACCTAAGTTGCTATGCATGAAACCACCATAAAATCAGTAATATGACTTCCACAAGAATGACTCATTCCTCTGGATATTCCATTCATCATTTTCTTGTTCCAGTACTTGCTTAGGGACAAGCAAGCTTTAAGTTTGGTGTTGTGATGCCAGGGCATCTTGGCCAGTTTCACTGACCTTTTCTTTACTGTTTTTAGGTTAGTTTCATGCATTTCTTTAAGAAATAAGCTAGTTTTGGGTAAATATTCACTTATGCCTTGACTCAAGCATACATTGTGCATTTTACATGATTTCATGAGGATTTTGCATAAGTTTAGTGACAAATATTATGTTGCATTACTCATGACTTGGACTAGAGCTTTGATGCACTTTGTTGCTTGATTTCAGGACCAAAAAGGAGCAAGAAAAGGGGAGGTAACTTGCAAAGATTAATGAGAAAAGTGATTGCCAATAACACTCTCAAAAAGCCATCAATGCCCACGTTAGAGAGTCACGTTAACCAAGTTAACGTGAACTCTAGCGTGGAGAAAAGAAGTTGAGCCAACGTTAGTGACACTCAACATTGTCACTAACGTTGGCAATTACTCATAAGTGGCCACGTTAGAAGCCACGTTAACCTAGTTAACGTGGCCTCTAATGTTAAGGGGGAGGGAGAGAAGAAAACGTTAGTGACACTCAACATTGTCACTAACGTTGGCCTATGGTTCTAAGTACCACGTTAACTCCCACGTTAACTTGGTTAACGTGGGAACTAACGTAGAGGATGAAGAGTTGTCGACAACGTTAGTGACACTCAACATTGTCACTAACGTTGAAGCAACCACACAACCCCCAAGAGTCACGTTAACTTCCACGTTAACTTGGTTAACGTGGAAGCTAACGATGAGAAATGAAGGATGAGCCAATGTTAGTGACACTCAACATTGTCACTAACGTTGGGATGGCTAAAAGATGGCCACGTTAGAAGCCACGTTAACCTAGTTAACGTGGACTCTAACGTGAGACCTAGGGGCACACTGGAACGTTAGTGACAATGTTGAATGTCACTAACGTTCTTGAAGGATGGCAAAGGCCACGTTAGAAGCCACGTTAACCTAGTTAACGTGAGCTTTAACGTGAAGCAAGAAGGGGGCACACTGGAACGTTAGTGACAATGTTGAGTGTCACTAACGTTCTCGAAGGATGACAAGGCAACGTTAAAAGTCACGTTAACCTAGTTAACGTGGGTTTTAACGTGAGGCAAAGGGGTGCATTGGAACGTTAGTGATAATGTTAAGTGTCACTAACGTTCCCAAACTTGGACTTTCACTAAATGATTAACACTCCTTACGCCCTGAGCTTAAGTCTCTGCCCACTTCGCACTTTCTCTCTGCAAGTAAAGCCAAGTCCAAATAAAGAAAGGAACTGCTTCAAACTCAAGATCCAAAGGCCCAAGACTTGAAGAGTGAACTAGAAGCTGAGAAGAGTAGTATATATAGGAGTAGCTTTGAATTGTAAAATAGTTCTGGAGGTTGAGGAATTACTCTCTGTATTTACTTTCTTTGCAATTTCTAGTTTTATGATGTATTCTCCATCTTTATTTTCATTTTCAAGAGCTATGAACAACTAAACCCCTTTTATTGGGTTAGGGAGATCTGTTGTAATTTGATGGATCAATACTAATTTTCATTGTTCTTCTTCTATCTTTCCTCTTGATTTTACTTGAAAGCTTTCGATCTTCATCCAATTGAGTAGTTATCTTGGAAGAGAAGCTATTCAAACTTGGATCTCTTTTGAACCTTGGAAGAGGAATGAAGAGATCAAGCTAGAAATGCTTTCTCATGCTGGACCAAATTGGGTTTGGATGGGTATATGACTGTAACCCTCTCAATACTTGGTTTGGGAAATGCATGTGGTATAATCAGTGACCATACTTCATCTCTTCTCATGAGCAATTGACCAAGGAATTGGCTATTGATCAAGATTTGAGAGATTGAATTGCAAGGAATTGTAATTCAATCACTTAAGATTGCCAAGGAGATCAATGAGTGCATTGATTGAGGAAGAGATGAAAATGAACTTGATCCAGAGAATTGCAACATCTCCTAAGCCCAATGAACTCCCCATCTCTAATCTTACCCATTCTCTTTAATTTCTGCGATTTACTTTTATGAGCAAATCCCCCATTCCCATTTACAATTCTGCAATTTATTTTCAGTCATTTACTTCCATTCATTTAATTCTAGCATTTACTTTTCTGTTATTTACATTTCTGCCATTTTATTTTCTGCAACTCTCAACCCAATTTCTGGATTCGCTCAACTAGAACATTCTTCTAATTAAAGTTGCTTGTTCAATCAATCCCTGTGGGATTCGACCTCACTCTATTGTGAGTTTTTACTTGACGACAACTTCGGTACACTTGCCGAAGGAAGATTTGTTGAGAGACAAGTTTTCTCCGCATCAATTACCATAGTTGTGGTTATGGCAATGATAGGATTCCTTAAACTCCCACTCCCAAGTCAAGGCTCTTTTCGCATTTATAGCATTTTCACTAGTTTTGATGTCATTTTCTCTTTACTTGCATTAATTACAATTTTGATCATTCCTTAGTTCTTTTATTGATTAGTTCTTTTAATCTTTCGTTCTTTGATTGCAAAATCTCTTTTGCCCCCTTAAAAACCGAAAGAGAGACACTCTCAATTGCGTCCTAGGGAGAACGACCCGAGGTTTGATTAATCTCGGTTAATTAGAAATTTTAAACTTTGATGTTTGGGATTTAAATTACCGGTTCGGTCTATACTCACAACGGAATTACTTTATCTAGTTTTTCGAATTGGTACAAATCTCATCCATCACCTGCTCCAAAGCATCCTTAAGATCTATGCAGTCCTTTGTCCTATGACTGTAGGATTTATGGTAATCACAGTATTGTGATTTATTTAAGGAGGCTCTTGGTTGTATCTGTCTTGCCTTGGGTAATATGCCCTTATGCGATATCTGTTGGTAGACTTCTGCTAATGACGCCACTAGAGGGTATATGTGAAAAACTTCCCTACGCGAGGAATGGATAATTTCAGAATAGTTTGACCCAAGCTCCCAGCCTTGCTAGGTGATTGAGCTGGATTAGCTGGATTCTTCAGTTTAGTTGAAACAACCTTGGAAACATCCTCATCCCCATGTATTCCAGCATAATCTGATGAATTTCTTCCATAGATTTAACATTTTTAGAGGTGAGATGCCTTCTAAAATCACCTTCAAATAATCTAGCAATAAGAGAGAGGGATACAACCTTGAGAGTTCGAATGTTGACCTCTAGGAGAGCTTTATTGAAATGATCTAGGTAATCTCAGATGCTCTCCCCAATTCTCTATTTCACACCTAGTAATGAGATGGGATGCTTGGCCTGAATTCGTCTCGTAGTGAAGTGTGCTAAAAACTTTATCTTGATATCGCAAAATGAGGAAATAGAACCAGAGGATAGAGTATTAAACCAGGCCATTGCTGGTTCGGACAGTGTGACCAGGAACGCCTTACACCTTATCACATCTCCCACACCTTCCAAATTCATTCAGGCCTCGAAGGCATCAATGTGCTCTTGAGGATCTGACTTACCTTCATACTTTAGATCCATTGGCTTGTCGAAATGGTTAGGTAGTCTAACCTGGAGTACATGTGAGGCAAATGGAGTTTCTCCCGTGATGATCTGCTCCCGAGAATTCCTTTACCTTCTATGACGCGGACTCCTTTGCGGAGTTCGCTTTCTTTTAGACTGGGCAGATTGGAAATTGGATCTTCCCTGCCTTCCATGATCCCAATATAATTTCTCATGTTAGGGAGATCATCGTTGATTGTCCTCATGCTGATGACCTGGGGATCTTTCAGGGGTTACTCGCTCCCGGCTATCTCGTCGCCCTCTAGTTAAACAACTATGGGAGTGGAATCGCTGAGATTATGAGCGTTCTTCAAGCTTGCATTCTATTTTTGCATCTTCTGTTATATTTCTTGCATTCTCTTGCATCTTGTAACGTATTTCCTGCATCGTATGGATGTAGTCTATTGGTCCTAAGCCAACAAAATGTTGAGTTCCTGCATTGTGATCTTAATGATGTTAAAAACCCGGTGGAACTTGATGTTCGTCCGTGGAATTGGGGTTAGTTTCATGTCTATTTTCATGGAGTATTTCTTTTTGAGGAGTGTTTGGTAGTATAGTTGATTGTATCTTTTGATCAATCATGGTGTGAAACATTCAAGGATCCCCATAGATGGTGGCACAGTGCCAATGTTCGTACCTATAGCTAGATACGAGTATATGAGATTTGGAGACTCTGAAGTTAGACGTATCAACACCAAGCTGTGGAGCGATCTGCAAAGCACTCCGATGCTAAAGTCAGTAGTACTCTTAGGATAGCTGTAATGAAAAAAAATGTACCTGGTCTCTTGGCTCCCCTTTCCCTTATGTATACCTTTTTAAGGTATCTGTTGTGCGTTTATGCCTTTTGATTGATGGTGCATGAAATTGTGATCTCAACTACGCCAACAACTTGGTACGATCGTAATCTCAACTCTTTTTCACAACTCCGCACAACTAACAAGCAAGTGCACTGGGTCGTCCAAGTAATAAAGCTTACGTGAGTAAGGGTCGATCCCGCGGAGATTGTCGGCTGATGAGCGGATAATTTATACACTTTTTGGCATTGTTTTTAGTATGTTTTTAGTAGAATCTAGTTACTTTTAGGGATGTTTTCATTAGTTTTTATGTTAAATTCACATTTCTGGACTTTACTATGAGTTTCTGTGTTTTTCTGTGATTTCAGGTAATTTCTGGCTGAAATTGAGGGACTTGAGCAAAAATCAGATTCAGAGGTTGAAGAAGGACTGCTGATGCTGTTGGATTTTGACCTCCCTGCACTCAAAATGGATTTTCTGGAGCTACGGAACTCAAACTGACACGCTTCCAATTGCGTTGGAAAGTAGACATCCAGGGCCTTCCAGCAATATATAATAGTCTATACTTTTCCCAAGTTTAGACGACACAAACTGGCATTCAACGCCAGCTCTCTGCCCAATTCTGGCGTCCAGCGCCAAAAACAAGCTGCAAAGTGGAGTTCAACGCCCAAACTGGCACAAAAGCTGGTGTTCAACTCCAAGAATGACCTCTGCACGTGTAACATTCAAGCTCAGCCCAAGCACACACCAAGTGGGCCCCGAAAGTGGATTTATGCATCAATTACTTACTTCTGTAAACCCTAGTAGCTAGTTTATTATAAATAGGACCTTTTACTATTGTATTGACATCTTTGATGAGTGGTATGCTATCTTAGATCACATTTTGGGGGCTGGCCATCTCGGCCATGCCTGGACCTTTCACTTATGTAATTTTAACGGTAGAGTTTCTGCACTCCATAGATTAAGGTGTGGAGCTCTGCTGTTCCTCAAAGATTAATGCAAAGTACTACTGTTTTTCTATTCAATTCATCTTATTTCTCTTCTAAGATATTCATTCGCACTTCAATCTGAATGTGATGAACGTGACAATCATCATCATTCCCTATGAACGCGTGCCTGACAACCACTTCCGTTCTACATTAGATTGAATGAGTATCTCTTAGATCTCTTAATCGGAATCTTCGTGGTATAAGCTAGATTGATGGTGGCATTCATGAGAGTCCGGAAAGTCTAAACCTTGTCCGTGGTATTCCGAGTAGGACTCTGGGATTGAATGACTGTGACAAACTCCAAACTCGTGAGTGCTGGGCGTAGTGACAGACGCAAAAGGATAGTAAATCCTATTCCAATATGATCGAGAACCTCCAAGATGATTAGCCATGCAGTGACAGCGCATCGGACCATTTTCACAGAGAGGAATAGGATGCAACCAACTACAAGGGTGATGCCTCCAGACGATTAGCCATGCTGTGACAGAGCATTTGGACCATTTTCCCGAGAGAGATCGAAAGTAGCCATTGGCACCGGTGACATCCTTACATAAAGCCAGCCATAGAAAGGAGTAAGATTGATTGGATGAAGACAGCAGGAAAGCAGAGGTTCAGAGGAATGAATGCATCTCCATACGCTTATCTGAAATTCTTACCAATGAGTTACATAAGTATTTCTATCCTTATTTTATTAATTAAATTCGAAAACTCCATAACTATTTTATATCCGCCTGACTGAGATTTACAAGGTGACCATAGCTTGCTTCATACCAACAATCTCCGTGGGATTCGACCCTTACTCACGTAAGGTATTACTTGGACGACCCAGTGCACTTGCTGGTTAGTTGTGCGAAGTTGTGAACCATGGTATTGGCATCATGTTTTTGGCGCCATTGCCAGGGAAAGAAAGAGCAATGAATTTTACATAATCAAAGTGTAATCACAATTTCTGCGCACCATCGGCTTGAAGCAAGCTATGGTCATCTTTGTAAATCTCAGTCAGGCAGATTCAAATGGTTATGAGGTTTTGATAATTAAAATATAAATAAAATATAAAATAAGATAAAGATACTTATGTAATTCATTGGTGGGAATTTCAGATAAGCGTTTGGAGATGCTTTGTTGCTTCAGAACCTCTGCTTTTCTATTTTCTTCTTCCAATCATGCGTTACCTCCCTCCATGGCAAGTTGTATGATCCTCTCGGATGAAAACAAATACATATGCGCTGTCATCGCACAGCTAATCATCTGTTGGTTCCCGCTAGCATCGGAATAA
The DNA here is from genome assembly GCF_003086295.3 of Arachis hypogaea. NCBI lineage: Eukaryota > Viridiplantae > Streptophyta > Magnoliopsida > Fabales > Fabaceae > Arachis > Arachis hypogaea. Next base: position 99,923,459 of record NC_092048.1, on the reverse strand, counting down.
GACCATTGTCCTTTTGCACACTGTCACTTGTGCCCTACATTCGCAGGTTTGAAGCTCGTCACGGTCATCCATTCCCAGATCCTACTCGGAATACCACAGACAAGGTTTAGACTTTCTGGATGCCAGGAATGGCTGCCAATAATTCTAGCCTATACCACGAAGGTTCTAATCTTAGATAAGAAACCCAAGAGAATATACTCCAGCTGTCATCCAATGACTACGTTGAACATCATGTAGATCACAATGTGGTTATCAGGCACGCGACCTTGGCTAAGCGAGTAACAAAGATTGGGTGATTGTCATGGGTTACACCTTCATTCTTACTTAACTGAATTAAGAACGAGAGTATATCTTGGAGAAGAAGTAGGCGTGAATTGAATAGAGAACAGTAGTAATTGCATTAATTCATGAAGAACAGCAGAGCTCCACACCTTAATCTATGGGGTGTAGAAACTCCACCGTAGAAAATACATAAGTGAAAGGTCTAGGAATGGCCGTGAGGCCAGCCTCCAAACGTGTACAATATGGTTTCTAAGATTAAAGTTAACCAAAGACATAAAATAAAACTCTAAAAGTAGTTTTTATACTAAACTAGTAGCCTAAGATTACAGAAAATTAGTAACTAAGTGCAGAAATCCACTTCCGGAACCCACTTGGTATGTGCTTGGGCTGAGCATTGAAGCTTTTTCATGCTTAGGCTGTTCCTAGAGTTAAACGCCAGCTTTGGTGCCAATTTGGGCGTTTAACGCCAAGATGTTTTAGGCTGACTTTGAACGCCAGTTTGGGCCATCAAATCTCGGATAAAGTATGGAATATTATATGTTGCTGGAAAGCCCATGATGTCTACTTTCGAACGCAATTAAGAGCGCGCCAATTGGACTTCTGTAGCTCCAGAAAATCCACTTCGAGTGAAGGGAGGTCAGAATCCAACAGCATATGCAGTCCTTTTTCAGCCTCTGAATCAGATTTTTGCTCAGGTCCCTCAATTTCAGCCTGAAAATACCTGAAATCACAAAAAAACACACAAACTCATAGTAAAGTCCAGAAATATGATTTTTTCATAAAAACTAATAAAAATATAATAAAAAGTAACTAAAACATACTAAAAACTATGTAAAAATAGTGCCAAAAAAGGTATAAATTATCCGCTCATCACAACACCAAACTTAAATTGTTGCTTGTCCCCAAGCAATTGAAAACAAAATAGGATAAAAAGAAGAGAATATACAATGACTTCCAAATTATCAATGAAGATTAGTTTTAATTAGATGAGCGGGACTTGTAGCCTTTTTGCCTCTGAACAGTTTTAGCATCTCACTTTATTCTTTGAAGTTCAGAATGATTGACATCTATAGGAACTCATAATTCAAATAGTGTTATTGATTCTCCTAGTTCAGTATGTTGATTCTTGAACACAGTAACTTTATGAGTCTTGGCCGTGACCCTAAGCATTTTGTTTTCCAGTATTATCACCGGATACATAAATGCCACAGACACATCACTGGGTGAACCTTTTCAGATTGTGACTCAGCTTTGCTAGAGTCCCCAGTTAGAGGTGTCCAGAGCTCTTAAGCACACTCTTTTTGCTTTGGACCACGACTTTAACCGCTCAGTCTCAAGATTTTTACTTGACACCTTCATGCCACAAGCACATGGTTAGAGACAGCTTGGTTTAGTCGCTTAGGCCAGGATTTTATTCTTGTGGGCCCTCCTATCTATTAATGCTCAAAGCCTTGGATCCTTTTTACCCTTGCCTTTTGGTTTAAAGGGCTATTGGCTTTTTTTGCTTGCTTTTTCTTTCTTTCTTTTTTCTTTCTTTTTTCTTTCTCTTTTTTTTGCCAATTTTTTTCGCAAGCTTCTGCTATTCACCGCTTTTTCTTGCTTCAAGAATCAATTTTATGATTTTTCAGATTATCAATAACATTTCTCCTTTTTCATTATTCTTTCAAGAGCTAACAATTTTAACATTCATAAACAACAAATTCAAAAATATGCACTGTTCAAGCATTCATTCAGAAAACAAAAAGCATTGCCACCACATCAAAATAATTAAACTAATTTCAAGATATAATTCAAAATCATGCATTTCTAGTTCTTTTGCAATTAAGAACATTTTTCATTTAAGAAAGGTGATGGATTCATAGAATATTCATAGCTTTAAGGCATAGACAATAGACACTAATGATCATGTAATAAAGACACAAACATAGATAAAACATATAGCATAGGGAACGAAAAACAGAAAAAATAAGAACAAAGAAATTAAAGAACGGGTCCACCTTAGTAATGGCGGCTAGTTCTTCCTCTTGAAGATCTTATGGAGTGCTTGAGCTCCTCAATGTCTCTTCCTTGCCTTTGTTGCTCCTCCCTCATGGCTCTTTGGTCTTCTCTAATTTCATGGAGGAGGATGGAATGCTCTTGGTGCTCCACCCTTAGTTGTCCCATGTTGGAACTTAATTCTCCTAGGGAGGTGTTGATTTGCTCCCAATAGTTTTGTGGAGGAAAGTGCATCCCTTGAGGCATCTCAGGGATTTCATGATGAGGAATTTCCTCATGCTCTTGTTGAGGTCCATGAGTGGGCTCTCTTGTTTGCTCCATCCTTTTCTTAGTGATGGGCTTGTCCTCTTCAATAAGGATGTCTTCCTCTATGACAATTCTAGCTGAATTGCATAGGTGACAAATGAGATGAGGGAAGGCTAACCTTGCAAAAGTAGAGGGCTTATCCGCCACCTTATAGAGTTCTAAGGATAAGATCTCATAAACTTCTACTTCCTCTCCATTTATGATGCTATGGATCATGATAGCCCGGTCTATTATAACTTCAGACCGGTTGCTAGTAGGAATTATAGAGCGTTGGATCAACTCCAACCATCCCCTAGCCATTGGTTTAAGGTCAAGCCTTCTTAGTTGAACCGGCTTGCCTCTTGAATCTCTCTTCCATTGAGCGCCTTCCACATAGATGTCCATAAGGACTTGGTCAAACCTTTGATTAAAGTTGACCCTTCTAGTGAAAGGGTGAGGATCTCCTTGTATCATTGGCAAGTTGAATGCTAACCTCACATTTTCCAGACTAAAATCCAAGTAGTTCCCCCGAACCATTGTGAGCCAATTCTTTGGGTTCGGGTTCACACTTTGCTCATGGTTCTTAGTGATCCATGCATTGGCATAGAACTCTTGAACTATTAAGATCCCGACTTGTTGAATGGGGTTGGTGAGGATTTCCTAACCTCTTCTTTGAATCTCATGTCGGATCTCTGGATACTCACTTTTTTTGAGCTTGAAGGGGACCTCGGGGATCACCTTTTTCTTGGCCACAACTTCATAGAAGTAGTCTTGATGCACTTTTGAGATGAATCTCTGCATCTCCCATGACTCAGAGGTGGAAGCAATTGTCTTTCCTTTCCTCTTTCTATAGGTTTCTCCGGCCTTAGGTGCCATTAGTGGTTATAGAAAACAAAAAGCTTTAGCTTTTTCCACACCAAACTTAGAATGGTTGCTCGTCCTCGAGCAAAAGAAGAAAGAAAGGAGTAGAAGAAGAAGAAATGGAGGAGATGGAGGGGGTTATAGGTTCAGCCAAGGTGGGTTGAGTGTGTATGAAGTGTGGAAATGAAGGTGGCAAGGAGGGGTATTTATAGGGTAAGTGAGAGAGGGTATTCGGCCATGTGTGGGTGGGTTTGGGAGGGAAATGGTTTGAATTTGAATGGTGAGGTAGGTGGGGTTTTTGGGGAAGAGTTTTTTATGGGATTGGTCAATGGTGTTTGGGGAAGAGTGTTATGGAAAGGTGTGAAGGTTAGAGAAGAAGAAGTGGAGTAGGTGGGGATCCTGTGGGGTCCACAGATCCTGAGGTGTCAAGAAATTTGAGTCCCTGCACCAATTTGGCATTCAAACGCCCATTTTGTGCCAAATCTGGTGTTTAACGCCAGCTCTGCTACCTTTCCTGGCGTTAAACGCCAGCTAGATGCCCATTTCTGGCGTTTAACGCCAGCCTATGCCAGACAGCCCTTTCTGGCGTTAAACACCCAAAGTGCTGCCCATTCTGGCATTTAACGCCCAGAATGCTGCCAGGCTGGGCGTTAAACGCCCATTCTGCTATCCTTACTGGCGTTTAAACACCAGTAAGCCTGTCCTCCAGGGTGTGCTATTTTTGATGCTGTTTTTCATTCTATTTTTTATTTTTCAGTTGTTTTTGTGACTTCACATGATCATCGACCTAAAAAAAATATAAAATAACAGTGGAAAATAAATAAATATAATTAAATAACATCGGGTTGCCTCCCAATAAGCGCTTCTTTAATGTCAATAGCTTGACAGTGAAGCTCTTAGAGAGCTTCACAGAAACTCAGAGCTTGATGTTGGCCTCCCAACTCCAGACTTAGAAGTTGAGTGTGGGGGCTCTGTTTGACTCTGTATTGAGAGAAGCTTTTCATGCTTCCTCTCCATGGTTATAGAAGAAGATCCTTAAGCCTTAAACACAAGGTTGTCCTCATTCAATTGAAGGACTAACTCTCCTCTGTCCACATCAATCACAGCTCTTGCTGTGGCTAGGAAGGGTCTTCCAAGGATGATAGATTCATCTTCATCCTTCCCCACATCTAGGATTATAAAATTAGCAGGGATGTACAGGCCTTCAACCTTCACTAAGACATCCTCTACAAGTCCATAAGCCAGTTTCCTTGAATTGTCTGCCATCTCTAGCAAGATTCTTGCAGCTTGCACCTCAAAGATCCCTAGTTTCTCCATTACAGAGAGGGGCATAAGGTGTATACTTGACCCAAGCTCACACAGGACCTTCTTAAAGGTCATGGTGCCTATGGTACAAGCTATTAAGAACTTTCCAGGATCCTGTTTCTTCTGAGGTAATTTCAGTTGAACCAAATCATTCAGTTCTTTGATGAGCAATGGAGGTTCATCCTCCCAAGTCTCATTACCAAATAACTTGGCATTCATCTTCATGATTGCTCCTAGATATTAAGCAACTTGCTCTTCAACAATATCTTCATCCTCTTCAGATGAAGAATACTCATCAGAGCTCATGAATGGCAACAGTAAGTTCAATGGAATCTCTATGGTCTCTATATGAGCCTCAGATTCTTTTGGTTCCTCATTAGGGAACTCCTTGGAGGTCAGTGGGCATCTATTGAGGTCTTCCTCACTGGAAATCACTGCCTTTTCTTCCTCTCCAGGTTCGGCCATGTTGGTTATATTTATGGCCTTGCACTCTTGACGAGCGGATAATTTATACGCTTTTTGGCATTATTTTTAGTATGTTTTTAGTAGAATCTAGTTACTTTTAGGGATGTTTTTATTAGTTTTTATGTTAAATTCACATTTCTGGACTTTACTATGAGTTTTTGTGTTTTTCTATGATTTCTGGTATTTTCTGGCTGAAATCGAGGGACTTGAGCAAAAATCAGATTCAGAGGTTGAAGAAGGACTGCTGATGCTGTTGGATTCTGACCTCCCTGCACTCAAAGTGGATTTTCTGGAGCTACAGAACTCAAAATGGCGCGCTTCCAATTGCGTTGGAAAGTAGACATCTAGGGATTTCCAGCAATATATAATAATCCATACTTTGGCCGAGTTTAGATGACGTAAAAGGGCGTTGAACACCAGTTCTACGCTGCTGTCTGGAGTTAAACGCCAGAAACACGTCAGAAGCCAGAGTTGAACGCCAGAAATATGTTATAAACTGGCGTTCAACTCCAAGAATGACCTCTACACGTGTAACATTCAAGCTCAGCCCAAGCACACACCAAGTGGGCCTCGGAAGTGGATTTATGCATCAATTACTTACTTCTGTAAACCCTAGTAGCTAGTTTATAATAAATAGGACTTTTTACTATTGTATTAGACATCTTTGGAAGATCCTGAATTGTATTTTTGATCCTGTGATCTCGTTTTAGGGGCTGGCCATTCGGCCATGCCTGGACCTTTCACTTGTGTATTTTCAACGGTAGAGTTTCTACACTCCATAGATTAAGGTGTGGAGCTCTGCTGTTCCTCAAAGATTAATGCAAAGTACTACTGTTTTTCTATTCAATTCAACTTATTCCGCTTCTAATATATTCATTCGCACTTCAACCTGAATGTGATGAACGTGACAATCATCATCATTCCCTATGAACGCGTGCCTGACAACCACTTCCGTTCTACCTTAGATTGAATGAGTATCTCTTGGATCTCTTAATCAGAATCTTCGTAGTATAAGCTAGATTGATGGTGGCATTCATGAGAGTCCGGAAAGTCTAAACCTTGTCTGTGGTATTCCGAGTAGGACTCTGGGATTGAATGACTGTGATGAACTTCAAACTCGTGAGTGCTGGGCGTAGTGACAGACGCAAAAGGAGGGTGAATCCTATTCCAGTATGATCGAGAACCTCAGATGATTAGCCGTGCTGTGACAGAGTATTTGGACCATTTTCACAAGAGGATGGATTACAGCCATTGACAACGGTGATTTCCTTACATAAAGCCAGCCATGGAAAGGAATAGGATTGATTGGATGAAGACAGCAGGAAAGCAGAGGTTCAGAGGAACGAAAGCATCTCTATGCGCTTATCTGAAATTCTCACCAATGATTTACATAAGTATTTCTATCCTTATTTTATTATTTATTTTCAAAAACTCCATAACTATTTTATATCCGCCTGACTGAGATTTACAAGGTGATCATAGCTTGCTTCATACCAACAATCTCCGTGGGATCAACCTTTACTCACGTAAGGTTTATTACTTGGACGACCCAGTGCACTTGCTGGTTAGTTGTATCGATGTTGTGAATGAAAAACGATTTATTAAGACATTCATACAGAGTTTCTTGCGCCGTTGCCTGAGATCACAATTTTGTGCACCAAGTTTTTGGCGCCGTTGCCGGGGATTGTTCGAGTTTGGACAACTAACGGTTCATCTTGTTGCTCAGAATAGGTAATTTTCTTTTTGTTTCCTTTTCAAAAAATTTTTCAAAAATCTTTCAAAAATTTCTCCTTTGTTTTCGAAAAAATTTTAAAATAAAAATGTTTTCAAAAATATATTTTTTCTTCAGAATTTTTAAGAATGAATTCTAGTGTTTCATGAAGCATGTTGAAGCCTGGCTAGCTGTAAAGCCATGTCTGACCCTTCTGGGTAGGGAATGTCAGGCGTGTCATGTCTGAGTTACATACTAAAGCTTGGCTGGCTATTAAGCCAAGCCTGACCCTTTGATTGGAGCTTTAGACTAAAGAGCATAAGATTCCTGGAATTCATATTAAAAATTTTGGAATCCTTATTTTTCTTTTTCCAAATGATTTTCGAAAAAAAAATTAATTAAAAGAAAATAAAAAAAAAATCATAAAATCATAAAAATAAAAAAAATATTTTGTATTTCTTGTTTGAGTCTTGAGTCAGATTTAAAGTTTGGTGTCAATTGCATATTCATCTTGCATTTTTCGAAAATTCATGCATTCATTGTGTTCTTCATGATCTTCAAGTTGTTCTTGGCAAGTCTTCTTGTTTGATCTTGATGTTTTCATGTTTTGTATCTTTTCTTATTTTTCATGTGCATTTTTGCATCCATAGAGTCTAAACATGAAAGATTTCTAAGTTTGGTGTCTTGCATGTTTTCTTTGCATTAAAAATTTTTCAAAAATAAGTTCTTGATGTTCATCATGATCTTCAAAGTGTTCTTGGTGTTCATCTTGACATTCATAGCATTCTTGCATGCATTCATTGTTTTGATCCAAAATTTTCATGCATTGAGTCTTTTTCATGTTTTTCCCTCTCATCATTAAAAATTCAAAAAAATAAAAAAAAATCTCTCCCTTTTTCACTCATAAATTTCGAAAATTTGAGTTGACTTTTTCAAAAATTTTTAAAATCTAGTTGTTTTTATGAGTCAAATCAAATTTTCAATTTAAAAATCTTATCTTTTTCAAAATCTTTTTCAAAAATCAAATCTTTTTCATTTTTCTTAGTTATTTTCGAAAATTTTAAAATATTTTTCAAAAATCTTTTTCTTATATTTATCACATAATTTTCGAAAATAACATCATCAATTAATGTTTTGATTCAAAAATTTCAAGTTTGTTAATTACTTGTTAAGAAAGATTCAAACTTTAAGTTCTAGAATCATATCTTGGGATTTCTTGTGAATCAAGTCATTAATTGTGATTTTAAAAATCAAACCTTTTTCAAAACTAATTTTAATCATATCTTTTTCAAAAACTTGATTTCAAAATATCTTTTCTAACTTCCTAACTCCTTATCTTTTCAAAATTTGTTTCAACTAACTAACTAACTTTTTGTTTGTTTCTTATCTTTTTCAAAACTACCTAACTAACTCTCTCTCTCTCTCTAATTTTCGAAAATATCTTCCCTCTTTTTCAAAATTTCTTTTTAATTAACTAATTATTTTCATTTTTGATTTTAAATTTCGAAAATTACTAACCTTTTTCAAAAACTATTTTCGAAAATCACTAACTCTTTTTCAAAAATAATTTTCGAAAATTCCCTGTCTCTCTCATCTCCTTCTATTCATTTATTCATCTACTAACACTTCTCTTCATCTCACATCTCTGCTCTCCTCACCCTTGTGTTTCTTTCTTTACATTACATTCTTTTCTTCTTCTTTTCTTCTACTCACACAGGGACCTCTATACTGTGGTAAAAAAGGATCCCTATTATTATTATTTTTCTGTTCCCTCTTTTTCATATGAGCAGGAGCAAGGACAAGAACATTCTTGTTAAAGTAGATCCAGAACTTGAAAGGACTCTGAAGAGGAAACTAAAAGAAGCTAAATTACAACAAGCCAGCAAGCACCTTTCAGAAATTTTCGAACAGGAAGAGGAGATAGCAGCCGAAAATAATAATAATGCAAGGAGGATGCTGGGTGACTTTACTGCACCTAATTCCAATTTACATGGAAGAAGCATCTCCATTCCTGCCATTGGAGCAAACAATTTTGAGCTGAAACCTCAATTAGTTTCTCTGATGTAGCAGAACTGCAAGTTTTATGGACTTCCATCTGAAGATCCTTTTCAGTTCTTAACTGAATTCTTGCAGATATGTGATACTGTTAAGACTAATGGAGTAGATCCTGAAGTCTACAGGCTCATGCTTTTCCCTTTTGCTGTAAGAGACAGAGCTAGAATATGGTTGGACTCTCAACCTAAGGATAGCCTGAACTTTTGGGATAAGCTGGTCAAGGCTTTCTTAGCCAAGTTCTTTCCTCCTCAAAAGCTGAGTAAGCTTAGAGTGGATGTTCAAACTTTCAAACAGAAAGAAGGTGAATCCCTCTATGAAGCTTGGGAGAGATACAAAGAACTGACCAAAAAGTGTCATTCTGACATGCTTTCAGAATGGACCATCCTGGATATATTCTATGATGGTCTGTCTGAATTAGCTAAGATGTCATTGGATACTTCTGCAGGTGGATCCATTCACCTAAAGAAAACGCCTGCAGAAGCTCAAGAACTCATTGACATGGATGCTAATAACCAGTTCATGTACACTTCTAAGAGGAATCCTGTGAGTAATGGGACGCCTATGAAGAAGGGAGTTCTTGAAATTGATACTCTGAATGGCATATTGGCTTAGAATAAAATATTGACTCAGCAAGTCAATATGATTTCTCAGAGTCTGAATGGAATGCAAGCTGCATCCAACAGTACTCAAGAGGCATCTTCTGAAGAAGAAGCTTATGATCCTGAAAACCCTGCAATAGCAGAGGTAAATTATATGGGTGAACCTTTTGGAAACACCTATAACCCATCATGGAGAAATCATCCAAATTTCTCATGGAAGGATCAAAAGCCTCAACAAGGCTTTAATAATGGTGGAAGAAATAGGTTTAACAATAGTAAACCTTTTCCATCATCCACTCAGCAACAGACAGAGAACTCTGAACAAAATACCTCTAATTTAGCAAACTTAGTCTCTGATCTATCTAAGGCCACTGTGAGTTTCATGAATGAAACAAGGTCATCCATTAGAAATTTGGAGGCACAAGTGGGCCAGCTGAGTAAAAAGATCACTGAAATCCCTCCTAGTACTCTCCCAAGCAATACAGAAGAAAATCCGAAAGGAGAGTGCAAGGCCATTGAATTAATCACCATGGCCAAACCTGTGAAGGAAGGAGAGGACGTGAATCCCAAGGAGGAAGACCTCCTGGGACGTCCAGTGATCAATAAGGAGCTTCCCTTTGAGGAACCAAAGGAATCTGAGACTCATCTAGAGACCATAGAGATTCCATTGAACCTCCTTATGCCCTTCATGAGCTCTGACGAGTATTCATCTTCTGAAGAGAATGAGGATGTTACTGAAGAGCAAGTTACCAAGTACCTTGGTGCAATCATGAAGCTGAATGCCAAATTATTTGGTATTGAGACTTGGGAAGATGAACCTCCCTTGTTCACCAATGAACTAAGTGATATGGATCAACTGACATTGCCTCAGAAGAAACAGGATCCTGGAAAGTTCGTAATACCTTGTACCATAGGCAACATGATCTTTGAAAAGGCTCTGTGTGACCTTGGTTCAGGGATAAACCTCATGCCTCTCTCTGTAATAGAGAAACTGGAAATCTTTGGGGTGCAAGCCACTAAAATCTCATTAGAGATGGCAGACAATTCAAGAAAACAGGCTTATGGACAAGTAGAGGACGTGTTAGTAAAGGTTGAAGGCCTTTACATCCCTGCTAATTTCATAGTCCTAGATACTAGGAAGGATGAGGATGAATTCATCATCCTTGGAAGATCCTTCCTAGCCACAGCAAGAGCTGTGATTGATGTTGACAGGGGTGAATTAGTCCTTCAATTGAATGGGGACTCCCTTGTGTTTACAACTCGAGGTCATCCTTCTGTAAACATAGAGAGGAAGCATAAAAAGCTTCTCTCACTGCAGAGTCAACCAGAGCCCCCACAGTCAAACTTTAAGTTTGATGTTGGGAGGCCACAACCAAACTCTAAGTTTGGTGTTGAACTCCCATATTCAAACTCTAAGTTTGGTGTTGGAGAGTCTCAACAATGCTCTAAACATCTATGAGGCTCCATGAGAGCCCACTGTCAAGCTATTGACATTAAAGAAGCGCTTGTTGGGAGGCAACCCAATTTTTATTTATCTAATTCTATTTTTCTTGTTCTTTCATGTTTTATTAAGTTCATGATCATGTGGAGTCACAAATAAATATAAAAATTGAAAATGGAATAAAAAACAGCAGAAGAAAAATCACACCCTGGAGGAAGACCTTACTGGCATTTAAACGCCAGAACAGAGCATGGTTCTGGCGCTGAACGCCCAAAATGGGCAGCATCTGGGCGTTTGAACGCCAGAATTGCACCCTGGAGAAAAGCTGGCGCTGAACGCCCAGAACAAGCATGGTTCTGGCGTTCAAAGCCAGAAATGGGCAACAAATGGGCGTTCAACGCCCAGAACAAGCACCAATCTGGCGCTGAACGCCCAGAGTTGTGTGCAAGGGCATTTTGCATGCCTAATTGGGTGCAAGGTTGTAAATCCTTGAACACCTCAGGATCTGTGGACCCCACAGGATCCCCACCTACCTCCACTCACTTCTTCTCACCCCTCTTTCACACAATCCCATAAACACTCTTCCCCAAAACTCTTCACCAATCACCTCAATCTCTCTTTCCTATCACCACTTCACCACTCACATCCACCCACTATTCCCCATAAACCTACCTCATGAACACCACCTACCTTCAAAATTCAAAATCAATTTCCCACCCAAACCCACCCTATATGGCCGAAACCTTACCCCCTTCCTTCCCTATATATAGCCCTCCATTCTTCTTCAAATTCACACAACAAAACCCTCTCTTCCCCTTCTTGACCGAAACACATTTCTCTCTCCCTCTCCTCAATTTCTTCTTCTTCTTCATCTATTCTTTCTTTTCTTGCCCGAGGGCGAGCAAAATTCTAAGTTTGGTGTGGTAAAAGCATAAGCTTTTTGTTTTTCCATTACCATTGATGGCACCTAAGACCGGAGAATCCTCTAGAAAAGGGAAAGGAAAGACAAAAGCTTCTACCTCCGAGTCATGGGAGATGGAAAGATTCATCTCCAAAGCTCATCAAGACCACTTCTATGATGTTGTGGCCAAGAAGAAGGTGATCCCTGAGGTCCCTTTCAAGCTCAAGAAGAATGAGTTTCCGGAGATCCGACATGAAATCCAAAGAAGAGGTTGGGAAGTTCTAACAAAACCCATCCAACAAGTCGGCATCCTAATGATTCAAGAGTTCTATGCCAATGCATGGATCACTAGGAACCATGATCAAAGTAAGAACACGGACCCAAAGAATTATATCACCATGGTTCGGGGGAAATACTTAGATTTTAGTCCGAAAAATGTAAGGTTGGCGTTTAACTTGCCTATGATGCAAGGAGATGCACGTCCCTACACTAGAAGGGTCAACTTTAATCAAAGGTTGGACCAAGTCCTCATAGACATATGTATGGAAGGAGCTCAATGGAAGATTGACTCCAAAGGCAAGCCGGTTCAACTAAGAAAACTGGACCTCAAGCCTGTAGCTAGAGGATGGTTAGAGTTCATACAATGCTCCATCATCCCCACTAGACACCGATCCGAAGTTACTGTGGATCGGGCCATCATGATTTATAGCATCATGATTGGAGAGGAAGTAGAAGTTCATGAAGTCATCTCCCTTGAACTCTACAAAATAGCCGAAAAGTCCTCCCCCATGGCAAGGCTAGCTTTACCTCATCTTATTCGCCATCTATGTTACTCAACTGGAGCTTTCATAGAAGGAGACATTCCCATTGAGGAAGAGAAGCCCATCACTAAGAAAAGGATGGAGCAAGCAAGAGAGCCCATTCATGGAGCTCAAGAGGCGCAGGAAGCTCATCACCATGAGATCACGGAGATTCCTCAAATGCATTTTCCTCCACAAAACTATTGGGAGAAATTCAACACCTCCCTAGGAGAATTAAGTTCCAACGTGGGACAACTAAGGGTGGAACATCAAGAGCACTCCATCATCCTTCATGAAATTAGAGAAGATCAAAAAGCAATGAGGGAGGAGCAACAAAGACAAGGAAGAGACATAGAAGAGCTCAAGGACATCATTGGTTCCTCAAGAAGAAAACGCCACCATCACTAAGGTGGACTCATTCCTTGTTCTTACATTCTCTATTTTTTGTTTTCTATGTTAAGTGCTTATCCATGTTTGTGTCTTATTACATAATCATTAGTAGTTAGTAACTATGTCTTAAAGTTATGAATGTCCTATGAATCCATCACATCTCTTAAATAAAAAATATTTTAATTCAAAAGAACAAGAAGTACATGAGTTTCGAATTTATCCTTGAACTTAGTTTAATTATATTGATGTGGTGACAATGCTTCTTGTTTTCTGAATGTATGCTTGAACAGTGCATATGTCTTTTGAAGTTGTTGTTTAAGAATGTTAAATATGTTGGCTCTTAAAAGAATGATGATAAGGAGACATGTTATTTGATAATCTGAAAAATCATGAAAATGATTCTTGAAGCAAGAAAAAGCAGCAAAGAACAAAGCTTGCAGAAAAAAAAATAAGCGAAAAAAAATTTAGAAAGAAAAAGAAAAAGCAAGTAGAAAAAGCCAAAAGCTCTTAAAACCAAGAGACAAGAGCAAAAAGCCAGTAACCCTTAAAACCAAAAGGCAAGGGCAAATAAAAAGGATCCCAAGGCTTTGAGCATCAGTGGATAGGAGGGCCTAAGGGAATAAAATCCTGGTCTAAGCGGCTAAACCAAGCTGTCCCTAACCATGTGCTTGTGGCGTGAAGGTGTCAAGTGAAAACTTGAGACTGAGCGGTTAAAGTCAAGGTCCAAAGCAAAAAAAGAGTGTGCTTAAGAACCCTGGACACCTCTAATTGGGAACTTTAGCAAAGCTGAGTCACAATCTGAAAAGGTTCACCCAATTATGTGTCTGTGGCATTTATGTATCCGGTGGTAATACTGGAAAACAAAGTGCTTAGGGCCACGGCCAAGACTCATAAAATAGTTGTGTTCAAGAATCATCATACTGAACTAGGAGAGTCAATAACACTATCTGAACTCTGAGTTCCTATAGAAGCCAATCATTCTGAACTTCAATGGATAAAGTGAGATGCCAAAACTATTCAAGAGGCAAAAAGCTACAAGTCCCGCTCATCTGATTGGAGCTATGTTTCATTGATAGTTTGGAATTTATAGTATATTCTCTTCTTTTTATCCTATTTGATTTTCAGTTGCTTGGGGACAAGCAACAATTTAAGTTTGGTGTTGTGATGAGCGGATAATTTATACGCTTTTTGGCATTGTTTTTAGTATGTTTTTAGTAGAATCTAGTTACTTTTAGGGATGTTTTTATTAGTTTTTATGTTAAATTCACATTTCTGGACTTTACTATGAGTTTGTGTATTTTTCTGTGATTTTAGGTATTTTCTGGCTGAAATCGAGGGACTTGAGCAAAAATCAGATTCAGAGGTTGAAGAAGGACTGCTGATGCTGTTGGATTCTGACCTCCCTGCACTCAAAGTGGATTTTCTGGAACTACAGAACTCAAAATGGCGCGCTTCCAATTGCGTTGGAAAGTAGACATCAGGGGCTTTCCAGCAATATATAATAATTTATACTTTGGCCGAGTTTAGATGACGTAAAAGGGCGTTGAACGCCAGTTCTACGCTGCTGTCTGGAGTTAAACGCCAGAAACACGTCACAAGCCAGAGTTGAACGCCAGAAATACGTTACAAACTGGCGTTCAACTCCAAGAATGACCTCTACACGTGTAACATTCAAGCTCAGCCCAAGCACACACCAAGTGGGCCCCGGAAGTGGATTTATGCAACAATTACTTACTTCTGTAAACCCTACGTTGAAAATAGGACTTTGGAAGATCTTGGATTGTATTTTTGATCCTGTGATCTCGTTTTGGGGGCTGGCCATTCGGCCATGCCTGGACCTTTCACTTATGTATTTTCAACGCTAGAGTTTCTACACTCCATAGATTAAGGTGTGGAGCTTTGCTGTTCCTCAAAGATTAATGCAAAGTACTACTACTTTTCTATTCAATTCAACTTATTTCGCTTCTAAGATATTCATTCACACTTCAACCTGAATGTGATGAACGTGACAATCATCATCATTCCCTATGAACGCGTGCCTGACAACCACTTCCGTTCTACCTGAGATTGAATGAGTATCTCTTGGATCTCTTAATCAGAATCTTCGTGGTATAAGCTAGATTGATGGCGGCATTCATGAGAGTCCGGAAAGTCTAAACCTTGTCTGTGGTATTCTGAGTAGGACTCTGGGATTGAATGACTGTGACGAACTTTAAACTCGCGAGTGCTGGGCGTAGTGACAGACGCAAAAGGAGGGTGAATCCTATTCCAGTATGATCGAGAACCTCAGATGATTTGCCGTGCTGTGACAGAGCATTTGGACCATTTTCATAAGAGGATGGATTGCATCCATTGGCAAGGGTGATGCCTCCAGACGATTAACCATGCAGTGACAGCGCATCGGACCATTTTCCAGAGAGGATAAAAAGTAGCCATTGACAACGGTGATGTCCTTACATAAAGCCAGCCATGGAAAGAAGTAGGATTGATTGGATGAAGACAGCAGGAAAGCAGAGGTTCAGAGGAACGAAAACATCTCTATGCGCTTATCTGAAATTCTCACCAATGATTTACATAAGTATTTCTATCCTTATTTTATTATTTATTTTCGAAAACTCCATAACTATTTTATATCCGCCTGACTGAGATTTACAAGGTGACCATAGCTTGCGTCATACCAACAATCTCCGTGGGATCGACCCTTACTCACGTAAGCTTTATTACTTGGACGACCCAGTGCACTTGCTGGTTAGTTGTATCGAAGTTGTGAATGAAAAACAATTTATTAAGACGTGCGTACAGAGTTTCTTGCGCCGTTACCTGAGATCACAATTTCGTGCACCAACTCTCTTTTTAGATTCTCTTCTGTATTGCTTGGGAGAGTACTAGGAGGGAGTTCAGTAACTCTTTAACTCAGCTGACCCACTTGTACCTCCAAATTTCTAATGGAGGACCTTGCTTCAGTCATGAAGTTGAGAGTGGTCTTAGATAGATCAGAAACTACAGTTGCTAAGTTAGAGTGGCTCTACTTAGAATTCTCTGTCTATTGCTGAGAAGATGATGGAAAAGGTTTGCTATTGCCAAACCTGTTTCTTCCACCATTATTATTATTGAAGCCTTGATTAGGCTTCTATTGATCCTTCCATGAGAGATTAGGATGATTCCTCCATGAAGGATTGTAAGTGTTTCTATAGGATTCTCCCATGTAATTCACCTCCTCCATTGCAGGATTCTCAGGGTCATAAGCTTCTTCTTCAGAGGAAGCTTCCTTAGTACTGCCTGATGCAGCTTGCATTCCAGACAGACTCTGAGAAATCATATTGACTTGCTGAGTCAATTTTGTTCTGAGCCAATATGACATTCAGAGTATCACTCTCCAGAACTCTTTTCTTCTGAGTTATCCCATTATTCACAGGATTCTTTTTAGAAGTATACATGAACTGGTTATTTGTAACTATTTTAGTGAGTTCCTGGGCTTCTGCAGTCGTCTTCTTCAGATGAAGAGATCCACTAGCAGAGTGATCCAATGACATCTTAGACAGTTCAGACAGACCATCATATAATATACATATGATGCTCCATTCTGAAAACATGTCAGAAGGACACCTTTTGATCAATTGCTTGTATCTTTCCCAAGCATCATAGAGGGATTCACCTTCCTTCTGTCTGAAGGTTTGGACTTTCACTCTAGGCTTACTCAACTTTTGAGGTGGAAAGAATTTGGCCAAGAAAGCATTGACCAACTTTTCCCAAGAGTTTAGGCTATCTTTAGGTTGTGAGTCCAACCATGTCCTAGCTCTGTCTCTTACAGCAAAGGGAAAAAGCATAAGTCTGTAGACCTCAAGATTAACCCTATTGGTCTTAATAGTGTCACAGATTTGCAAGAATTCAGCTAAGAACTGATGAGGATCTTCCAATGGAAGTCCATGAAACTTGTAATTCTGCTGCATCAGAGAAACTAATTGAGGCTTGAGCTCAAAGTTGTTTGCTCCAATTGCAGGAATTGAGATGCTCCTTCCACAGAAGTCAGAAGAGGGTGTAATAAAGTCACCAAGTATCTTCCTTGCATCTCTACCATTGTTGTTGGGTTTGGACATCTCTTCTTCTTTTACGAAAAATTCTGTCAAGTTTTCTCCAGAGTGTTGTGCTTTAGCTTCTTTTAGCTTCCTCTTTAGAGTCCTTTCAGGTTCCAGATCAGCTTCAATAAGAATGTTCTTATCCTTTCTCCTGCTCTTATGAAAAAGAAGAGAACAGAGAAGAATAGGAATTCTCTATGTCACAATATAGAGATTCCTTTATGTGAGTAGAAGAATAGAAGAGTAGAATGAAGAAGGGCGGAGATGAAGAATTCGAACACAGAGAGGGAGAGAGGGTTCGAATTATAAGAAGAAGAGAAGTGTTAGTAAATAAATAATTAAATAGAAAGAGATGAGAGAGAGAAAATTCGAATTTTAAATTAAAATAAAAGAAAAATATTTTTGTTTTTATTTTAATTATTAGTTATAATTCGAAATTTAAGATAGAAAATAAATTAAAATTAGAAAAATTTTTTTGAAAAAGTGGTTAGTGATTTTCGAAAATTGGAGAGAGAAAAGTAATTAGGTGGTTTTAAAAAAGATATGATTGAAATAGAAAACTTTTAAAATCAAACAAAAAGTTAAGTAGTTAATTGAAAAAGATTTGAAAATCAATTTTGAAAAGATAAGAAGTTGGAAAAGATTTTGAAATTAAGTTTTGAAAAAGATATGATTGAAAAAAGATTTGAAAAGGAAATTAAAAAGATTTGATTTTGAAAATTAAAGTTGATTACTTGACTAACAAGAAACTAAAAGATATGATTTTAGAATTTAAAGATTGATCCTTTCTTAATAGGCAAGTAACAACTTGAAATTTTTGAATCAAAACATTAAATGTTAGCATTAATTTCGAAAATATGAAATAAAAATAAGAAAAAGATTTTGAAAATCAAATTTTTAGAATTTTCGAAAATATTGAAAAAAATAAAAAAGATTTGATTTTTGAAAAAGATTTTAAAAATATGGAATTTTTAAATTGAAAATTTGACTTGACTAATAAGAAACAATTAAATTTTAAAACTTTACGACTAAATCAATCTAAAATTTCGAAAATTATGAGCAAAATAAGGGAAAGATATTTTTTTATTTTTGAATTTTTAATGAGGAGAGAGAAAAACAAAAAAATGATGTAAAACACAAGAAATTAAGATCAAAACTAATAATGCATGCAAGAACACTTTGAAGATCATGATGAACATCAAGAACTTATTTTTGAAAATTTTTAAGAAAAAAAAACATGCAAGACACCAAACTTAAAAATTTTTAAACTTTAGACACTAATAATTCAAGAATGCATATGAAAAACAAGAAAAGACACCAAACAAGAAAATGCAAAGATCAAATAAAGAAATTCATCAAGAACAACTTGAAGATCATGAAGAACAATTCCATGCATGGATTTTCGAAAACTTTAAAGAAAATTAAAAATATGCAATTGACACCAAACTTAAAATTTGACACTAGACTCAAACAAAAAACATAAATTTTTGGTTTTTATGGTTTTATTAATTTTTTTGTATTTTTCGAAAGTTATCTGGAAAAAAGAAAAATAAGGATTTCAAAATTTTATAAGAATTCCAAGAATCATGCAATATTAGTCTAAACCTTTAGTCTAAAAAGATTAGACATGGCTAGCCAAGCTTCAGCAGGATATTACATACAACAGCTAAATTGATGAGAAAGACAAAGAAGCTCTTCTAAGGATAAGTGAAACATCGGTCCAAAAGATTAGACATGGCTTAACAGCCAGCCAGGATTCAACATATCTCATGAAACTCTAGAATTCATTCTTAAAAATTCTGAAGAACATATATTTTTATTATTATTAAAATTTTTTTTGAAATTTTTTCGAAAATAAAAAGAATAAAAACAAAAAGCTTAAAATTAAAATAAAATTACCTAACCTGAGCAACAAGATGAACCGTCAGTTGTCCAAACTCGAACAATCCTCGGCAACGGCTCCAAAAACTTTGTGCACAAAATTGTGATCTCAACTGCGCCAACAACTTGGTACGCACGATCGTAATCTCAACTATTTTTCACAACTCCGCACAACTAACCAGCAAGTACATTGGGTCATCCAAGTAATAAACCTTACGTGAGTAAGGGTCGATTGATAAACCCCGATTTTGTGATTTATCTTGTGCTTATTTTGGGGGATTTTGTCACTTTTTCTCGCATTTATTCAATGAAATAGCATGGTTTTGTAATTCTCCCTTGAATTTTGCTTAAGTGTAAAAACATGCTTTTTAGGCCCTAAATTGGTGATTTTAATTCACTTTAATTCCATTCTATGCTTTGATGTGTTTGATGAGTGATTTCAGGTCCGTAAGGCAAGTATTGGATGGAAGAAATGAGGAGAAAAGCATACAAAAAGGGAGAATGCATGGAGAAACAAAGATTGGAAATGCACCAAAGGACGCGCACGCGCACCAGTCACGCACGCGCAAAAGTGATTTCGCCTATGGACGCGCTCGCATACATGCCGCGTCTGCGCGGGTTGAGAATTTGCCAGCGACGCACGCGTGCACATGGCGCGTACGCGCCGATACTCTCACGTGGCCCACTTGAAGGCTGCTGGGGGCGATTTCTGAGCTGTCCAGGCCCAAATCCAACTTGTTTCTGAGTGTATTTCATGCAGAATTGAAGTCCAAGCAAAGGGGGAGCAATTAGTTTAGCCAACATGAGCCTTTAGTTAGTTTTCTAGAGAGAGAAGCTCCCTCTTCTCTCTAGAATTAGGTTAGGATTAGGTTAGAATATTTTAATTTCATGTTCAATTACTTAATCTCATCTTGTTTCTTCCATAATTTCTCATTTGTACACCTTGATCCTCTTAGTTTTTATGCTAGTTTCTTAATTTGCTCTCGTTTGTGATGATGACTCATGTTGGATTTATTCACATTTAATGCAATTTTGATGTTGATGTTTCTTTAATTGATGAATTGAGTTGTGACCTCACTTTTCTTGCAATTAATAGTGGTAGATTTTAGTATCTTTGCAATTTATGATGTCAACTTTTATTGCACTCTAAGTGTTCGATGAAATGCTATCTTTAGTTCTTGAGTAGTTTTATCAACTCTTGGTCTAGGCAAAGGGACTCGAGTGATCTTGAGTTTTTGGATACAATGGATTTGGTAGTTTGAGAACCCCGTGTGATCAATTTGAAGCTCATTGACGCTAATCCACTACTAAGCCAATTGATAGGGAGGTTAGGACTTATGGGTGGATGTGATTAGGCCTATTTGACATACTTCCAGTCTAGGAGTAAATGTTACGTACTTAAGGCTTCGAGAAGTAGACTTAATGGGTTGGCCTCTCATAATTGTCAATAATTGGTGTTAACTAGGATTGTGATCTCAAGTATCCAAGTCTTAGCCAAGATTTATTTATTTTGCTTTCTTTACTTACTTGCTCAATTTACTTTCTTGGCATCTCATAAACAAAACCCCCTTTTTACCCCATCATAGCCAATACGCATGCACTCCATTGGTTCCTAGGGAGACGACCCGGAGTCCAAATACTCTGGTTAATTCTTATTGGGGTTTGTACTTGTAACGAAACCACAATTTTAATTTGATGCGAGAGTTGTTTGTTGGTTTGGAGCTATGCTTACAACAAAATTCTTCTTTCTATAAGAGAAATTGCTTACCGACAAAGAATTCGCTTATCAAATTAATGGCGCCGTTGCCGGGAACCCAATGGTGCTATATTATTGGCTATTGTACATATTGTGAATAGCTTGAACTTTGGTTTGTTTGCCAGTTTTTACTAGTTAGGATTTTATCTTCTTTATTTCTTATTGCCCTTTTGTCTTTATTTTCTATTTCATTATGAATTCTCATCCTTTTTGGCTATGAGTGTAGTTCAAACTATGTTGTAGAAAATGGAAGCTCCAATGAGGATATGCAATCAGGGATTTGGGAATCAAGGATGGGAGGAACCTCAAGCTTATGAACAACCTTCATGGCAACAACCTCCTACGAACTCCTATGGGTATAATTCTGATCCTAACGTACGCCAGTCCAATGTGTGTGATGACCCTTGTTGTGGTTGTCAACCACAATCGTCATATGCATGTGACCCCATTCCTCAATATAGCCACACATCATACTCACAAGCCTCACACCACCATTCCACTCTACATGACCATAACTCATGCATACCATATCAACCACCGTTCGAATCACATATGGAACGACCACCATCCCAATACCAATGTCCCCAAGAACCACAATTCCCACATACACCACCTCAAGAACTCCACCAACATGAACCACCTTCCGATTACAACAATCTTCCCTTAACCGAGGAACCCTCTCTTCCACCACCACCTCCCGACGAAGCTTTCATATCAGAACTGAGAGACCTTGAATCTTGCATCTTAAGGCGGCAAGAGGAGGATGAAACCAAGTTTAAGGAGCTAAGAGTAAAGATAGCTAGCATGGTAGAAGCCGTGAATCACTTAACGTCTCACCTAAGTTCATGCACTTTAAGTACCCCATTGTTGAATGTGGAGAAACAATCAAAGAGCTTAGTGAGAGTATGAACTTAAAGCTCCATGGTGAGGAAGGAGAATTGAAGCAAGAAGGATGACAAGGGGAGAAGATAGAGATTAGCAAACAAAAGGAAGTAGTGGATGGATGTTTGGGATACGTTGAGCACATAAAGGAATCTCGAATTGAAGAACCCTCTTCCAAGAAGCTTGAAGGGGATGTCGAAGAAAAGAGTAATGTTGCAGAAGTAAATAGAGAGTCGAAGGAAGTTGATCAAGAAGTAGGTTCCATCATTAGTGATTTTTTACCCATGTTGATCAACCCCCTTGACGATCTTGTTGAACCCTTCCCCAGTGGATTAGAAAGCAAGGTTGAGGAAGACCTGAAACCTCCAAGGCCTACTGAAGATGAAGAACTGGGAGAAGTATTCCAAGCAACAAGCGCTCCTATCTATGATGATTTCGAATCAACATATGAACCGTCCGAGTTTGAAGAGTCCTTCCCCAAAATGTCTAGATTCGATGATGAGGTAGATTTTACTTTACCTCCTATCTATGACGAGAGTGATAGGGAAGAAATAGAAGAAATTAGTAAAGAAGGATGTGAACTTGAGGAAGCTCGGCATGAGGAGGAACTTGAAGAACCTCGCCAAGTAGTGAAAACCTTTAGAAGAGGATGGACAGGAGTAGAGCATGCTTTATCAAGATCTTTGGGAACTCCCCCACCTAGTTCGTTATCCAATCCTCCGCTTGAGTGGGTAAAACTTCTAACTCTCGGCTTCACTATCCCACTTGAGTATGGTTTGCTTGAAATGGATGGCCAACTTAGGGTGCTTTGTGGAATTAAGCGAAAGAGGAGGATGTTTGGTGGTTGGCGTTCTAAATCTAGGCTCATTATGGTGGGAAGCTCGAAATTGGAGAGCATGGGTTGGTGTAATGCTCGATTAATTAGGTCTAGGAGAGTAGTTTGGTGCTTCCATGAGAATTTTGTTTTCTCGTCGCCCGAACAAAGTCAAGGCAATCAACTACAAGATGTGTGCGAGGACAAGATATGGGATCCTGGATTATCTTACGATAGTCAATCTCGGGAGCTCACGTCTTGGAAAGGACCTCACCAAAGCTTAATGAAGAAGGTTGGAACTTCTGACAACCAATTGAAGGACAAGCACTCTTGGAGGTTGAAGGATGGATACAAGTACAAGCCACCTTGACAAGGAGCCTCCCAATGTCCAACTTAAGGACTTAAACTAAAAGTGCTTGGTGGGAGACACCCCACCATGGTAAACTCTTTCCATTCTCTTGTAGATATAATGAATGAATGAATTGGGTTCCATTGTATATAGTTTCTTTACTTCTTGGTATATTTCCATTTGCTTGCTAAGGTGTTTATACATTCTATGCCTTAATAACGGATAAATCTTTGAATTGAGTTTTTGCTTGAATTGCAAGTTTTCTCAAGTTATTTGAAGAATCCCCTATGATTCAAAATACGCTTAATCTTGCATCTTAGCTAGTTTAGAGTTTCAGAGAAGAATGGGAAAGTTATGAGCTCTTTTTGACGCTCATTAAAAAAAAACCAACCTACGCGCAAGCGCAAGGCGCGCGCGCGCGTAGGATGCTCGTTTCGACTAGCTGGGCCAAGGACCAGAGAGTTGTGCCACTTTTGGGCTAACTCTGTGTCTCAATCCACGCGGACGCACGCTGTACGTGTCCGCGCCACTCCCTGTTTCTTCATACACGCGTTAGCGTACTTCACGCCTCCACGCCCATTCCATAAGCTCATACCATCCACGCGAACACGCACGGTGCGCGCCCACGTCGATGCGTTTTAGCATCACCCAGGCCAAAGGACCCGAGAGTTGTGCCAACTCTGGGCCTCTTTTGTGCCTCTGGCCCAGCATACCCGCGCGAATGCGCACTGTACGCGTCCGCGCCAACTATTAACTCGTCCATATACGCGTAGGCGCGTATGGCGCCTTCGCGCCATGTCCCTATTTCTATCACCCACGTGGATGCGCACGGTGCACGCTCGCATGGATTTAAAAACCCCATTTAACCAGAGACGCAAAGCCCTAGCGCATTCGCGCAACACACCTTTCGTCCCCAACGTTCCATTTCTTTTCCACCACCACCTCCCTCCTCTGTTCAGCAACCAGCGGCTGCCCTCTGGCGAGCGACCACGACCATCGCCGCCATCACCGCGCAACCTCCACTCTCTCACTCTCTCTCACTCCACTCGACCCCTCTCTGCCTCAGCTCCCTCTCTCGAGGCCAGCCTCAACGCCGCCTCAGTGCCACCGCGACCACCATTGTCGCCGGTACGAGCTCCACAGCCACGCCAAACCACCACTCCACTTCGCCTTCATTTCATTTACCCCGTTTAGTTTATGCACCCCAGGTTTCTGTTTCCCTGTTCTACTTCTTTTTACTGCTTATTGTAATTCCATTAGTGTAGTTAGAATTAGTTTAGTTAGTTAGTTTAGTTTGATTTAGGTGGTTAGCGAATCTGGGCTAAGTAGTGGATTCAGGCATTGTTTGAATTTCTGTTGCTGTGCGAAATTGCTCTGTTTTGCTGCTGATGAGCGGATAATTTATACGCTTTTTGGCATTGTTTTTAGTATGTTTTTAGTAGAATCTAGTTACTTTTAGGGATGTTTTCATTAGTTTTTATGTTAAATTCACATTTCTGGACTTTACTATGAGTTTGTGTGTTTTTCTGTGATTTCAGGTATTTTCTGGCTGAAATTGAGGGACTTGAGCAAAAATCAGATTCAGAGGTTGAAGAAGGACCGCTGATGCTGTTGGATTCTGACCTCCCTGCACTCAAAGTGGATTTTCTGGAGCTACGGAACTCGAAATGGCGCGCTTCCAATTGCGTTGGAAAGTAGACATCCAGGGCTTTCCAGAAATGTATAATAGTCCATACTTGGCCCAGGTTTAGACGACGCAAACTGGCGTTCAACGCCAGCTCTCTGCCCAATTCTGGAGTTCAGCGCCAGAAATGGATCAAAAACCAGAGTTGAACGCCAGAAATGGATCAAAACCTGGCGTTCAACTCCACAAATGGCCTCTGCACGTGGAAAGTTAAAGCTCAGCCCAAGCACACACCAAGTGGGCCCCGGAAGTGGATTTATGCATCAATTACTTACTTTTGTAAACCCTAGTAGCTAGTTTATTATAAATAGGACATTTCACTATTATCTTTGGAACCATCTTTGAATCTTTTGATCATTTTTAGATCTCTAGACCTCCATGGGAGGCTGGCCATTCGGCCATGCTTACCCTCTATTCACTTATGTATTTTCAAAGGTAGAGTTTCTACACTCTATAGATTAAGGTGTGGAGCTCTGCTGTTCCTCAAAGATTAATGCAAAGTACTACTGTTTTCTATTCAATTCATCTTATTTCAATTCTAAGATATTCATTCACACTTCAATCTGAATGTGATGAACGTGACAATCATCATCATTCCTTATGAACGCGTGCCTGACAACCACTTCCGTTCTACCTTCGACTGAATGAGTATCTCTTAGATCTCTTAATCAGAATCTTCGTGGTGTAAGCTAGAATGATGGCGGCATTCAAGAGAATCCGGAAGGTCTAAACCTTGTCTGTGGTATTCCGAGTAGGATTCAATGATTGAATGACTGTGATGAGCTTCAAACTCGCGATTGCTGGGCGTAGTGACAAACGCAAAAGGATAGTAAATCCTATTCCAGCATGATCGAGAACCGACAGATGAATAGCCGTGCCGTGACAGGGTGCGTTGATCATTTTCACTGAGAGGATAAGATGAAACCATTGACAAGGGTGATGCCTCCAGACGATTAGCCGTGCCGTGACAGGGCATTTGGATCATTTTCCCGAGAGAAGACCGAAAGTAGCCATTGACAATGGTGATGTATCACATAAAGCCAGCCATGGAAAGGAGTAAGACTGATTGGATGAAGATAGCAGGAAAGCAGAGGTTCAGAGGAACGAAAGCATCTCTATTCGCTTATCTGAAATTCTCACCAGTGATTTACATAAGTATTTCTATCCCTATTTTATTAATTATTTTCGAAAACCCCATTACTATTTTATATCCGCCTGACTGAGATTTACAAGGTGACCATAGCTTGCTTCATACCAACAATCTCTGTGGGATTCGACCCTTACTCACGTAAGGTATTACTTGGACGACCCAGTGCACTTGCTAGTTAGTTGTGCGAAGTTGTGAACCATGGTATTGGCATCATGTTTTTGGCGCTATTACCAGGAAAAGAAAGAGCGATGAATTTTACATAATCAAAGTGTAGTCACAATTTCTGCGCACCAAGTTTTTGGCGCCGTTGCCGGGGATTGTTCGAGTTTGGACAACTGACGGTTCATCTTGTTGCTCAGATTAGGTAATTTTCTTTTTGTTTTCTTTTCAAAAATTTTTCAAAAATATTTCAAATTTTCTCACATGTTTTCGAAAAAAAAATGTCTTCAAAAATATATTTTTCTTCAGAATTTTTAAGAATGAATTCTAGTGTTTCATGAAGCATGTGAAGCCTGGCTGGCTGTAAAGCCATGTCTAAATTCATTTGGACTGAGGCTTGCAATTTGTTATCAAGAGCAAGCTAGTTGTTGCTAATCCACCTGCTGCTGTTCCTGATTTACATGCTGAAGCTTGGCTGGCCATTGCCCATGTCTAGTGTTTTGGACCGGAGCTTTCATTGAAAGCTTGACTGGCTAGTGAGTCATGTCTAATTCCTGGACTGAAGCTTTAGACTAACATGGCAAGATTCCTGGAATTCATAATAAAAATTTTGGAATCCTTATTTTCCTTTTTCAATTAATTTCGAAAAATCTAAAAAAAAATTAGAAAATCATAAAAATCAAAAATATTTTTCTGTTTCTTGTTTGAGTCTTAAGTCATGTTATAAGTTGTGTCAATTGCATGTGCATCTTGCATTTTTCGAAAATTCATGCATTCATAGTGTTCTCCATGATCTTCAAGTTGTTCTTGGTAAGTCTTCTTGTTTGATCTTTGCATTTGCATGTTTTGTTTCTTTTCTTGTTTCTCATATGCATTCTTGAATTCTTAGTGGCTAAGCATTAAAGAATTCTAAGTTTGATGTCTTGCATGTTTTCTTTGCATTAAAAATTTTTCAAAATTATGTTCTTGATGTTCATCATGATCTTCATAGTGTTCTTGGTGTTCATCTTGACATTCATAGCATTCTTGCATGCATCACATGTTTTGATCTAAAAATTTCATGCATTGCATCATTTTACTTGTTTTTCTCTCTCATCATAAAAATTCAAAAATAAAAAAAAAATATCTTCCCCTTTTTCTCTCATCAAATTCGAAAATTTGGATTGACTTTTTCAAAAATTTTAAAAATCAAGTTGTTTCTTATTAGTCAAATCAAATTTTCAATTTGAAAATCTTATCCTTTTCAAAATCTTTTTCAAAAATCAAATCTTTTTCAAATTTCTTAGTTATTTTCGAAAATTCCAAAAATATTTTTCAAAAATCTTTTCCTTATTTTTATATCAAATTTTCGAAATTAACAATAACAATTAATGTTTTGATTCAAAAATTTCAAGTTTGTTACTTGCTTGTTAAGAAAGATTCAAACTTTAAGTTCTAGAATCATATCTTGTGATTTCTTGTGAATCAAGTCATTAATTGTGATTTTAAAAATCAAATCTTTTTCAAAAACTAATTTCAATCATATCTTTTCAAAAATATCTTCTTATCTTACCTTTTTCAAAAAAAAAAGTGATTTCAAAAATATCTTTTCTAACTTCCTAACTTCTTATTTTTTCAAAATTTGTTTCAACTAACTAACTAACTTTTTGTTTGTTTCTTATCTTTTTCAAAACTACCTAACTAACTCTCTCTCTCTCTCTCATTTTCGAAAATATCTTCCCCCTTTTTCAAAAATTTCTTTTTTATTATTTTAATTTTTTATTTTTATTTTCGAAAAACCACTAACCTTTTTCAAAAACTATTTTCAAAAATCAACTAACTCTTTTTCAAAATTATTTTCGAAATTTTCCCTCTCTCATCTTATTCTATTTATTTATTCATCTACTAACATCTCTCCCTCACCCACCAAAAATCCGAACCCTCTCTCTCTCTTTCTGAGTTCAGATTTTTCTCTTCTTCTTTTCTTCTACTAACAATAAGGAACCTCTTTACTGTGACATAGAGGATTCCTCTTCTTTTCTTTTTTTCTCTCCTCTTTCTTATGAGCAGGGACATAGAAAAAGGCATTCTTGTTGAAGCTAATCCAGAACCTGAAAGGACTCTGAAGAGGAAATTAAGAGAAATTAAATTACAACA
Source organism: Arachis hypogaea (assembly GCF_003086295.3). Taxonomy (NCBI): domain Eukaryota; kingdom Viridiplantae; phylum Streptophyta; class Magnoliopsida; order Fabales; family Fabaceae; genus Arachis; species Arachis hypogaea. Next base: position 99,895,482 of record NC_092048.1, on the reverse strand, counting down.
ATCCAGAGACAACTTGATTGAAAATTTCGAACAAGTAAAGGAGATGGCAGCCGAACCCAACAACAATGCAAGGAGAATGCTTGGTGACTTTACTGCACCAAATTCTAATTTACATGGAAGAAGCATCTCCATTCCTGCCATTGGAGCAAACAAATTTGAGCTGAAACCTCAATTAGTTTCTCTGATGCAGCAAAACTGTAAGTTTCATGGACTTCCATCTGAAGATCCTTTTCAGTTCTTAACTGAATTCTTGCAGATATGTGATACTGTTAAGACTAATGGAGTAGATCCTAAAGTCTATAGGGTCATGCTTTTCCCTTTTGCTGTAAGAGACAGAGCTAGAGTATGATTGGACTCTCAACCTAAGGATAGCCTGAACTCTTGGGATAAGCTGGTCAAGGCTTTCCTAGCCAAGTTCTTTCCTCCTCAAAAGCCGAGCAAGCTTAGAGTGGATGTTCAAACCTTCAAACAGAAAGAAGGTGAATCCCTCTATGAAGCTTGGGAGAGATACAAAGGACTGACCAAAAAGTGTCCTTCTGACATGCTTTCAGAATGGACCATCCTGGATATATTCTATGATGGTCTGTCTGAGTTATCTAAGATGTCATTGGATACCTCTGCAGGTGGATCCATTCACCTAAAGAAAACGCCTGCAGAAGCTCAAGAACTCATTGACATGGTTGCAAATAACCAGTTCATGTACTCTTCTGAAAGGAATTCTGTGAATAATGGGACGCCTATGAAGAAGGGAGTTCTTGAAATTGATACTCTGAATGCCATATTGGCTCAGAACAAAATATTGACTCAGCAAGTCAATATGATTTCTCAGAGTCTGAATGGAATGCAAGCTGCATCCAACAGTACTCAAGAGGCTTCTTATGCAGAAGAAGCTTATGATCCTAAAAACCCTGCAATGGTAGAGGTGAATTACTTAGGTGAACCTTTTGGAAACACCTATAACCCATCATGGAGAAATCATCCAAATTTCTCATGGAAGGATCAAAAGCCTCAACAAGGCTTTAGTAATGGTGGAAGAAACAGGTTTAACAATAATAAACCTTTTCCATCATCCACTCAGCAACAGACAGAGAACTCTGAACAAAATACTTCTAAATTAGCAAACTTAGTCTCTGATCTATCTAAGGCCACTGTAAGTTTCATGAATGAAACAAGGTCTTCCATTAGAAATTTGGAAGCACAAGTGGGCCAGCTCAGTAAAAGGATCACTGAAATCCCTCCCAGTACTCTCCCAAGCAATACAGAAGAGAATCCAAAAGGAGAGTGCAAGGCCATTGACATAAGCAAAATGGCCGAACCCAAAGAGGGAGAGGAGGACGTGAATCCCAAGGAGGAAGACCTCCTGGGACGTCCAGTGATCAATAAGGAGCTTCCCTCTGAGGAACCAAGGGACTCTGAGGCTCATCTAGAGACCATAGAGATTCCATTGAACCTCCTTATGCCATTCATGAGCTCTGATGAGTATTCATCTTCTGAAGAAAATGAGGATGTTACTGAAGAGCAAACTGCCAAGTTTCTTGGTGCAATCATGAAGCTGAATGCCAAATTATTTGGTATTGAAACTTGGGAAGATGAACATCCCTTGTTCACCAATGAACTAAGTGATCTGGATCAACTGACATTGCCTCAGAAGAGACAGGATCCTGGAAAGTTCATAATACCTTGTACCATAGGCACCATGATCTTTAAGGCTCTGTGTGACCTCGGTTCAGGAATAAACCTCATGCCACTCTCTGTAATAGAGAAACTGGGAATCTATGGGGTGCAAGCTGCTAAAATCTCATTAGAGATAGCAGACAATTCAAGAAAATAGGCTTATGGACAAGTAGAGGACGTGTTAGTAAAGGTTGAAGGCCTTTACATCCCTGCTGATTTCATAGTCCTGGATACTGGAAAGGAAGAGGATGAATCCATCATCCTAGGAAGACCTTTCCTGGCCACAGCAAGAGCTGTGATTGATGTGGACAGAGGAGAATTGATCCTTCAAGTAAATGAGGACAACCTTGTGTTTACAACTCAAGGATCTCTCTCTGCATCCATGGAGAGGAAGCATAAAAAGCTTCTCTCAAAGCAGAGTCAACCAAAGCCCCCACAGTCAAACTCTAAGTTTGGTGTTGGGAGGCCACAACCAAACTCTAAGTTTGGTGTTGAACTCCCATATCCAAACTCTAAGTTTGGTGTTGGAGAGTCTCAACAATGCTCTGAACATTTATGAGGCTCTATGAGAGCCCACTGTCAAGCTATTGACATTAAAGAAGCGCTTGTTGGGAGGCAACCCAATTTTTATTTATCTAACAATATTTTTCTTAGTTATATGTCTTTATAGTTCATGATCATGTGGATTCACAAAATGAATATAAAAATTGAAAACGGAATAAAATACAGTAGAAGAAAAATCACACCCCGGAGGAGCATCTGCCTGGCGTTCAACGCCAGAACAGAGCATGGTTCTGGCGTTCAACGCCAGAAATGGCCAACAAATGGGCGTTGAACGCCCAAAATGGGCACCAACCTGGCGCTGAACGCCCAGAGTTGTGTGCAAGGGCATTTTACATGCCTAATGGGTGCAGGGATGTAAATCCTTGACACCTCCGGATCTGTGGACCCCACAGGATCATCTCAGGATCTGTGGACCCCACAGGATCCCCACCTACCTCCACTCACTTCTTCTCACCCCTCTTTCACACAATCCCATAAACACTCTTCCCCAAACCTCTTCACCAATCACCTCAATCTCTCTTCCCCATCACCTCTTCACCACTCACATCCATCCACTCTTCCCCATAAACCTACCTCATAAACTCCACCTACCTTCAAAATTCAAAACCAATTTCCCACCCAAACCCACCCATATGGCCGAAACCTTCCCCCACCTCCCTCCCCTATATATAGCCCTCCATTCTTCCTCATTTTCACGCAACACAACCCTCTCCTCTCTACTTGGCCGAAACACATTTCACCCCTCTTCTCCATATTTTCTTCTTCTTCTTCATCTATTCTTTCTTTTATTGCTCGAGGGCGAGCAATATTCTAAGTTTGGTGTGGTAAAAGCATAAGCTTTTTGTTTTTCCATTACCATTAATGGCACCTAAGACCAGAGAATCCTCTAGAAAGGGAAAAGGGAAGACAAAAACTTCCACCTCCGAGTCATGGGAGATGGAAAGGTTCATCTCCAAAGCCCATCAAGACCACTTCTATGATGTTGTGGCCAAGAAGAAGGTGATCCCTGAGGTCCCTTTCAAACTCAAAAGAAATGAGTATCCGGAAATCCGACATGAAATTCAAAGAAGAGGTTGGGAAGTTCTAACAAATCCCATCCAACAAGTCGGCATCCTAATGGTTCAAGAGTTCTATGCCAATGCATGGATCACCAAGAACCATGATCAAAGTAAGAACCCGGATCCAAAGAACTATGTTACAATGGTTCGGGGGAAATACTTAGATTTTAGTCCGGAAAATGTGAGGTTGGCGTTTAACTTGCCTATGATGCAAGGAGATGCACGCCCCTACACTAGAAGGGTCAACTTTAATCAAAGGTTGGACTAAGTCCTTATGGACATATGTGTGGAAGGAGCTCAATGGAAGATTGACTCCAAAGGCAAGCCGGTTCAACTAAGAAGTTTATACCTCAAGCCTGTGGCTAGAGGATGGTTGGAGTTCATTCAATGCTCAATCATTCCCACTAGCAACCGATCTGAAGTTACTGTGAATCGGGCCATCATGATTCATAGCATCATGATTGGAGAGAAAATAGAAGTTCATGAAGTCATCTCTAATGAACTCTACAAAATAGCCGAAAAGTCATCCCCCATGGCAAGGCTAGCTTTTCCTCATCTTATCTGCCATCTATGTTACTCGGCTGGAGCTTTCATAGAAGGAGACATTCCTATTAAGGAAGAGAAGCCCATTACTAATAAAAAGATGGAGCAAGCAAGAGAGCCCATTCATGGAGCTCAAGAGGCACAGGAAGCTCATCACCATGAGATCCCGGAGATGCCTCAAATGCATTTTCCTCCACAAAACTATTGGAAGCAAATCAACACCTCCCTAGGAGAATTAAGTGCTAACATGGGACAATTAAGGGTGGAACATCAAGAGCACTCCATCATGCTCCATGAAATAAGAGAAGATCAAAAAGCAATGAGGGAGGAGAAACAAAGACAAGGAAGAGACATAGAAGAGCTCAAGGACATCATTGGTTCCTCAAGAAAGAAACGCCACCATCACTAAGATGGATTCATTCCTTGTTCTTATTTCTTCTGTTTTTTGTTTTCTATGTTATGTGCTTATCTATGTTTGTGTCTTTATTACATGATCATTAGTAGTTAGTAACTATGTCTTAAAGTTATGAATGTCCTATGAATCCATCACCTCTCTTAAATGAAAAATGTTTTAAATCAAAAGAACAAGAAGTACATGAGTTTCGAATTTATCCTTGAACTTAGTTTAATTATATTGATGTGGTGACAATGCTTCTTGTTTTCTGAATGAATGCTTGAACAGTGCATATGTCTTTTGAAGTTGTTGTTTAAGAATGTTAAATATGTTGGCTCTTGAAAGAATGATGACAAGGAGACATGTTATTTGATAATCTGAAAAATCATAAAAATGATTCTTGAAGCAAGAAAAAGCAGCAAAGAACAAAGTTTGCAGAAAAAAAAAGAGAAAAAAAAAATAGGCGAAAAAAAAATATAGAAAGAAAAAGAAAAAGCAAGCAGAAAAAGTCAGTAACCCTTAAAACCAAAAGGCAAGGGCAAATAAAAAGGATCCCATGGCTTTGAGCATCAGTGGATAGGAGGGCCTAAAGGAATAAAATCCTGGCCTAAGCGGCTAAACCAAGCTGTCCCTAACCATGTGCTTGTAGCGTGTAGGTGTCAAGTGAAAACTTGAGACTGAGCGGTTAAAGTCAAGGTCCAAAGCAAAAGAAGAGTGTGCTTAAGAACCCTGGACATCTCTAATTGGGGACTTTAGCAAAGCTGAGTCACAATCTGAAAAGGTTCACCCAATTATGTGTCTGTGGCATTTATGTATCCGGTGGTAATACTGGAAAACAAAGTGCTTAGGGCCAAGGCCAAGATTCATAAAAAAGCTGTGTTCAAGAATCATCATACTGAACTAGGAGAATCAATAACACTATCTGAACTCTGAGTTCCTATAGATGCCAATCATTCTGAACTTCAATGGATAAAGTGAGATGCCAAAACTATTCAAGAGGCAAAAAGCTATAAGTCCCGCTCATATGATTGAAGCACTGTTTCATTGATAGTTTGGAATTTATAGTATATTCTCTTCTTTTTATCCTATTTTATTTTCAGTTGCTTGGGGACAAGCAACAATTTAAGTTTGGTGTTGTGATGAGCGGATAATTTATACGCTTTTTGGCATTGTTTTTAGTATGCTTTTAGTAGAATCTAGTTACTTTTAGGGATGTTTTCATTAGTTTTTATGTTAAATTCACATTTCTGGACTTTACTATGAGTTTGTGTGTTTTTCTGTGATTTCAGGTATTTTCTGGCTGAAATTGAGGGACTTGAGCAAAAATCAGATTCAGAGGTTGAAGAAGGACCGCTGATGCTGTTGGATTCTGACCTCCCTGCACTCAAAGTGGATTTTCTGGAGCTACAGAACTCGAAATGGTGCGCTTCCAATTGCTTTGAAAAGTATACATCCAGGGCTTTCCAGCAATGTATAATAGTCCATACTTTGCCCAAGTTTAGACGACGCAAACTGGCGTTCAACGCCAGCTCTCTGCCCAATTCTGGAGTTCAGCGCCAGAAATGGATCAAAAACCAGAGTTGAACGCCAGAAATGGATCAAAACCTGGCGTTCAACTCCACAAATGGGCTCTGCACGTGGAAAGTTAAAGCTCAGCCCAAGCACACACCAAGTGGGCCCCGGAAGTGGATTTATGCATCAATTACTTACTTCTGTAAACCCTAGTAGCTAGTTTATTATAAATAGGACATTTCACTATTATCTTTGGAATCATCTTTGAATCTTTTGATCATTTTTAGATCTCTAGACCTCCATGGGAGGCTGGCCATTCGGCCATGCTTACCCTCTATTCATTTATGTATTTTCAACGGTAGAGTTTCTACACTCCATAGATTAAGGTGTGGAGCTCTGCTGTTCCTCAAAGATTAATGCAAAGTACTACTGTTTTCTATTCAATTCATCTTATTTCCCTTCTAAGATATTCATTCGCACTTCAATCTGAATGTGATGAACGTGACAATCATCATCATTCCCTATGAACGCGTGCCTGACAACCACTTCCGTTCTACCTTCGACTGAATGAGTATCTCTTAGATCTCTTAATCAGAATCTTCGTGGTGTAAGCTAGAATAATGGCGGCATTCAAGAGAATCCGGAAGGTCTAAACCTTGTCTGTGATATTCCGATTAGGATTCAATGATTGAATGACTGTGACGAGCTTCAAACTCGCGATTGCTGGGCGTAGTGACAGACGCAAAAGGATAGTAAATCCTATTCCAGCATGATCGAGAACCGACAGATGAATAGCCGTGCCGTGACAGGGTGTGTTGATCATTTTCACTGAGAGGATAAGATGAAACCATTGACAAGGGTGATGCCTCCAGACGATTAGCCGTGCCGTGACAGGGCATTTGGATCATTTTCCCGAGAGAAGACCGAAAGTAGCCATTGACAATGGTGATGTATCACATAAAGCCAGCCATGGAAAGGAGTAAGACTGATTGGATGAAGATAGCAGGAAAGCTGAGGTTCAGAGGAACGAAAGCATCTCTATTCGCTTATCTGAAATTCTCACCAGTGATTTACATAAGTATTTCTATCCCTATTTTATTAATTATTTTCGAAAACCCTATTACTATTTTATATCCGCCTAACTGAGATTTACAAGGTGACCATAGCTTGCTTCATACCAATAATCTCCGTGGGATTCGACCCTTACTCACGTAAGGTATTACTTGGACGACCCAGTGCACTTGCTGGTTAGTTGTGCGAAGTTGTGAACCATGGTATTGGCATCATGTTTTTGGCGCCATTACCAGGGAAAGAAAGAGCGATGAATTTTACATAATCAAAGTGTAGTCACAATTTCTGCGCACCAGCTGCATTGCTCTGTGTTCATGTAATTTGTTCATGCTACTTACTTGTGATGGATTGGTGAAGGGAATGCTGATTGAAGCAACTGCTCCTGTTATCTGTTTTATCTGAATTGCTTTGTTGCTGAACTGTTGGCTATCTGTTATATTCATATGAATTCATATATGTATGATTTTGTATTTCTAATTGTTAATGATTTCATATGGAATCTGCTTTGACTGTTTGAATTTGGAAAATAGCCAATTTGCTGCTGAAATACTGCCGAATTTTTCTTAACCATAGTCCTTAAATCAACCTTGTTTGATGGGTGTAGCAACCTCTAGTTGATGATTTCTGTTCAATTAGAAGCTTGTTGCTTAAATGGTTTTGGAAAACCCTTAGGGACAAGTTTTGGTCTTGTTTAAACTCTTTGCTTGTGATGCATAATGATTTGCGTATAGGCATTGAATGGTTTTAATAAATTTCCTAAGCGACCATCACTTGTGATTTCCTTAAATTTTGTGCCTCTTTTGCATACACACACGAGTTTGAATGTTCTAATCTATGTGACTAAATAGTTCTTTATGTTCTTATATAGTCTCATCAAGTCACATAGACCATGAGGTTTCCAATTCATATTTGAACTTGTGACTTGTATGCATTGCTGGAGTTGGTGTTAAATGTGCTTGATTCACTTGTTTCTCAAGGTTTTGATTTCACCAACATTACTAGTGATCCTTGCATTGATTGATGGTTTGTTTTACATTAGTTGCTTTCTAGCTATATCATATTTCATCATCAATGACTTATTGCAATTCATAATTGTGAACATGCTTACATCCCTGTTTTGTGCATTCCTTTCGAATTGAACTAGTAATCACCATATCACTGATTTTCAAACTGATTTTTTACTTTAACTTGTTTAACCGATTAACCTCTTTTGGTTTTCAACTTAACTCTTTATATCATTATTTTGGATATGGTGCTTTCTAAGCTCAGTAAACGAATAATGTGCAAAATATGGTGTGAATTCTTGGTTTGAAGTTTGGTTTAAATTCTGAATTCTGTTTGCTTACATTCCAAGAAATCTCCTTTCTTTCTTCACTTCATGAGTACGCTTTGCTTTGAGTGCTTTACACCTACTTGGCTATATGCTTATATTGTATTATCTCTGTTTTTCAGGATGTCGGATAAAGGAAAAGCTATAGCCACCACTTCCAAAAAGAGGAAGCGCTCCAAGACCTCTACCCCCTCACCATATGCTAACTATGCCAAGAATCCGTTGAATGAAGAAGATATAGAAAATCAGTCACTTCCATCCACTGATTCAACCAAATTCTCCAACCTCTACTGCGAGTGATGAGCGGATAATTTATACGCTTTTTGGCACTGTTTTTAGTATGTTTTTAGTATATTTTAGTTAGTTTTTATTATATTTTTATTAGTTTTTATTTAAAATTCACTTTTCTGGACTTTACTATGAGTTTGTGTGTTTTTCTGTGATTTCAGGTATTTTTGGGCTGAAATTGAGGGACCTGAGCAAAAATCTGATTCAGAGGCTGAAAAAGGACTGTAGATGCTGTTAGATTCTAACCTCCCTGTACTCGAAGTGAATTTTTTGGAGCTACAGAAGCCCAATTGGCGCTTTCTCAATTGCGTTGGAAAGTAGACATCTTGGGCTTTCCAGCAATATATAATAGTCCATACTTTGCCTGATATTTGATGGCCCAAACCGGCGTTCCAAGTCAGCTTAAGAATTCTGGCGTTTAACGCCAGAACTGGCATAAAAACTGGAGTTAAACGCCCAAACTGGCACAAAAGCTGGCGTTTAACTCCAAGAAAAGTCTCTACACATGAAAGCTTCAATGCTCAGCCCAAGCACACACCAAGTGGGCCCCGGAAGTGGATTTTTACACTAAACACCCTAGCTTACTCATTTTCTGTAACCCTAGGTCACTAGTTTACTATAAAAACTACTTTTAGTGATTCATCTTGTACCTCATGACACTTTACACGTTTCATATTGTATTCTCTACGGCATGAGTCTCTAAACCCCGTTGTTGGGGGTGAGGAGCTCTGCTGTTCTTCATGAATTAATGCAATTACTACTGTTTTCCATTCTATCACGCTTGCTTCTATTCTAAGATATTCATTCGCACTTCAACCTGATGAATGTGATGTTCCGTGACACTCATCATCATTCTCACCTATGAACGCGTGCTTGAAAACCACCTCCGTTCTACCTTAGATTGAATGCATATCTCTTAGCCTCATGATTCAGATCAGAGTCTTCGTGGTATAAGCTAGAATTATTGGCGGCCATTCCTGAGATCCGAAACGTCTAAACCTTGTCTGTGGTATTTTGAGTAGGATCTGGGAAGGGATGATTGTGACGAGCTTCAAACTCGCGAGTGTTGGGCGTAGTGACAGACGCAAAAGGATCAATGGATCTTATTCCGACATGATCGAGAACCGACAGATGATTAGCCGTGCGGTGACAGCGCATTTGGAACATTTTAACTGAGAGGACGGGAAGTAGCCATTGACAACGGTGATGCCCAACATAAAGCTTGCCATGGAAGGAGCCTTGCGTGCATGAAGAAGAAGATAGTAGGAAAGCAGAGATTCAGAAGACAAAGCATCTCCAAAGCCCCAACCTGTTCTTCATTACTGCATAACAAGTATTTATTTCATGTTCTTTTACATTTTACAATTAAATCTGAGAATTATTTATATCTTGACTAAGAGTTACAAGATAACCATAGCTTGCTTCAAGCCGACAATCTCTGTGGGATCGACCCTTACTCACGTAAGGTATTACTTGGACGACCCAGTGCACTTGCTGGTTAGTTGTGTGGAGTTGCAAAAGTGTGATTGTAATTTCGTGCACCAAGTTTTTGGTACCGTTGCCGGGGATTGTTCGAGTTTGGACAACTGACGGTTTATTTTGTTGCTTAGATTAGGAATATTTTATTTTTTTTTTGGTTTAGAGTCTTTTATTTGAATTTAGTTTTATATTTTAAGTTTGGTGTCAATTGCATGATTTTATTTTCTTTTAATTTTTCGAAATTGCATGTCCTTAGTTCTTTCTTGATCTTTAAAAATTCTAAGTTTGGTGTCTTCTTTGTGTTTTCCTTTAAATTTTTGAAAAGTTGTGTTTGATTTTCTAAAACTTTAAAGTTTGGTGTGTTTTGTACTTTTATTTACAAAAAAATTTTTTCAAAAATTTGTTCTTGGTGTTCATCTTGATCTTCAAAGTGTTCTTGGTGTTCATCTTGGCATTTAAAGTTTTCTTGTTTGTTCTCTTTGTTTTGATATAAAATTTCTAAGTTTAGTGTCATTTTGTTGTTTTTCTCTTTCCACATTAAAATTCAAAAATCAAAAAAATATCTTTTCCTTATTTTACTCATAAATTTCAAAATTTTGCATTAATTTAGTCAAAGATTTTCAAAATCATATCTTTTTTTAGTCAAGTCAAAATTCTAATTTCAAAAATTGATCTTTTCAAATATCTTTCAAAAATCAAATCTTTTTAATTTCTTCAATCATATCTTTTCAATCATATCTTTTTTTTTTAATTTGCAATCATATCTTCTCAATCATATCTTTTTCAAAATAATTTTCAATCATATCTTTTTGATTACTTTTTCCAAAATCTTTTTAATTAATTAATTAATTTAGTTTTCAATTTGCTTTGATTTTATTTTCTTTTAGTTTTCGAAATTTTATTTTATTTTCCATTTATTTTATTTTATTATTTTCGGTCACTTTGAATTAAAAATAATAATAATAATAATAATAATAATAATAATAATAATAATAATAATAATAATAATAATAATAATAATATAATTTAATTACAATTCATATCAATTCCCTTTTCTCCATCATGGACATAAGTGGAAACGAACAGTCCAGAAGGACTCTGGGGTCATATGCTAACCCCATTACAGCTGCATATGGGAGTAGCATCTGTATACCTCCCATCAAAGCAAGCAGCTTTGAGCTAAATCCTCAGCTCATTATCATGGTGCAGCAAAATTGTCAGTATTCCGGTCTTCCACAGGAAGAACCTACTGAGTTTCTGGCACAGTTCTTACAAATTGCTGACACAGTACGTGATAAAGAAGTGGATCAGGATGTCTACAGATTATTACTGTTTCCATTTACTGTAAAAGATCAAGCTAAGAGGTGGTTAAATAACCAACCCACAGCAAGCATAAAAACATGGAGACAGTTATCAGACAAATTCCTGAATCAATTTTACACTCCAAAAAGGATGACACAGCTAAGGCTGGACATCCAAGGCTTTAAACAAGAGGATCATGAATCCCTTTATAATGCATGGGAGAGGTACAGAGGGATGCTGAGAAAATGCCCCTCTGAAATATTTTCAGAGTGGGTACAGTTAGACATCTTCTACTATGGGCTTACAGAAAAAGCTCAGATGTCTCTAGACCACTCCGCTAGTGGATCTATACACATGAGAAAAACAATTGAAGAGGCTCAAGAACTCATAGATACAGTTGCTAGAAATCAACATCTATACTCAAACAGTGAGTCCTCCATAAAAGAAGAGGCTATGGCAGTAACCACTGATCCTAATCCTCAAGAACAGATTGTGAACTTAATCAGCAATTACTCCTTATGACAAAACAATTAGCAGAATTCAAAGAGATGCTCCAAGACACTAAAAATGCTAACAAGAATATAGAAGCACAATTGAATCAAACAAGACAGCAGCTATCTAAACATATAACAGAAGAATGCCAAGTTGTCCAACTAAGGAGCGGGAAGACATTGAACAACTCAGCTCAAAGTAACAAAAAGTCAAGAAAGGAACAAATGACAGAGGATGACCAAACCACTGCCCAAAATCCCTCTGAGGACATCAAGAGCCCAGAGAGGAATAACTCTGGCGTTCAAACGCCAGAAAAGGGGGAAAAGTTGGCGTTAAACGCCCATTCCTTGTCCAGTTCTGGCGTTCAAACACCAGAAAAGGGTGGGAAGCTGGCGTTAAACGCCCATCCAGTACCCAATCCTGGCGTTCAAACGCCAATGAGGGATCAGAAACCTGCAAGTGCTGATAGTAACCCCTCTAAGAAGGCTTCTCCAACCACTTCTGTAGGGAATAAACCTGCAGCAACTAAGGTTGAAGAATATAAAGCCAAGATGCCTTATCCTCAGAAGCTCCGCCAAGTGGAACAGGATAAATAATTTGCCTGCTTTGCAGACTATCTCAGGACTCTTGAAATAAAGATCCCGTTTGCAGAGGCACTTGAGAAAATACCCTCTTATGCTAAGTTCATGAAAGAGATCTTAAGTCATAAGAAGGATTGGAGAAAAACTGAAAGAGTGTTTCTCACTGAAGAATGCAGTGCAGTAATTATGAAAAGCTTACCAGAAAAGCTTCAAGATCCAGGAAGCTTAATGATACCATGCACATTAGAGGGTGCTTGCACCAAGATAGCTCTATGTGACCTTGGAGCAAGTATCAACCTAATAACTGCATCCACTATCAGAAAGCTTGGGTTGACTGAAGAAGTCAAACCAACCTGGATATGTCTTCAACTTGCTGATGGCTCTATTAAATATCCATCAGGCATCATTGAGGACATGATTGTCAAGGTTGGGCCATTCACCTTTCCCACTGACTTTGTAGTGCTGGAAATGGAGGAGCACAAGAGTGCAACTCTCATTCTAGGAAGACCGTTCCTAGCAACTGGATGAACTCTTATTGATGTACAAAAAGGGGAAGTGACCCTGAGAGTCAATGAGGATGAGTTCAAGTTAAATGCTGTCAAAGCTATGCAGCATCCAGACACATCAAATGACTGCATGAGAATTGATATTATTGACTCTTTGGTGGAAGAGATCAATATGACTGAAAGTCTTGAATCAGAGCTAGAGGACATCTTTAAAGATGTTCAGCCTGATCTGGAGGGACCAAAGGAAATAAAAGAACCTCTAAAAATCCCTCAGGAAGAGGAGAAACCTCCTAAACCCGAGCTCAAACCACTACCACCATCCCTGAAATATGCATTTCTGGGAGAGGGTGACACTTTTCCAGTGATCATAAGCCCTGCTTTAAATCCACAGGAAGCGAAAGCACTAATTCAAGTGCTAAGGACACACAAGACAGCTCTTGGGTGGTCCATAAGTAATCTTAAGGGCATTAGCCCTGCAAGATGCATGCACAAGATCCAATTGGAGGATGATGCTAAGCCAGTGGTTCAACCACAGAGGCGGCTAAATCCAGCCATGAAGGAAGTGGTGCAGAAAGAGGTCACTAAGTTACTAGAGGCTGGGATTATTTATCCTATTTCTGATACCCCTGGGTGAGCCCTGTCCAAGTTGTCCCCAAGAAGGGAGGCTGGTGCACGAAATTGGAAATCACAATTCTTCACAAATTCGCACAACTAACCAGCAAGTGCACTGGGTCGTCCAAGTAATACCTTACGTGAGTAAGGGTCGATCCCACGGAGATTGTTGGCTTGAAGCAATCTATGGTTACCTTGTAACTCTTAGTCAGGAAAACAATAAAACAATTCACTTATCAAATTTGCTTGCAAGGAATAAAAGAGCATGAAATAAATACTTATTATGCAGTAATGGAGAATATGTTGGAGTTTTGGAGATGCTTTGTCTTCTGAATTTCAGCTTTTCTCTTGTATTCCTCTTCCCTCATGCATGAAAAAGTTCAAAGTTCCTTCCATGGCAAGCTCTATGTAAGGTGTCACCATTGTCAATGGCTACTTCCCATCTTCTCAGTGAAAATGGTCCAAATGTTCTGTCACAGCACGGCTAATCATCTGGAAGTTCTCGATCATGCTGGAATAAGATTGACTATCCTTTTGCGTCTGTCATTACGCCCAGCACTCACGAGTTTGAAGCCCGTCACAGTCATCCAATCCTAGAATCCTACTCGGAATACCACAGACAAGGTTTAGACTTTCCGGATTCTCATGAATGCCGCCATCGATCTAGCTTATACCACGAAGATTCTGATTAAGAAATCTAAGAGATAATCATTCATTCTAATGTAGAACGGAGGTGGTTGTCAGACACATGTTCATAGATTGAGGAAGGTGATGAGTGTCACGGATCATCACCCTCTCCATAGTTAAGCGCGAATGAGTATCTTAGAGAGGAACACGTATGTTTGAATGGAAAACATAAGTACTTGCATTAATTCATTGAGACGCTGCAGAGCTCCTCACCCCAAACAATGGGGTTTAGAGACTCATGCTGCCAAAAGGTACAAATTTCAGATCTAAAATGTCATGAGATGAAAATTAAATCTCTAAAAGTTGTTTAAATACTAAACTAGTAACCTAGGTTTACAGAAAATGAGTAAACTATGATAGATAGTGCAGAAATCCACTTCTGGGGCCTACTTGGTGTGTGCTGGGGCTGAGACTAAAGCTTCTCACGTGCCTGGGCTGTTTTGGGTGTTCAACGTCAGGCTGTAACCTGTTTCTGGCGTTGAACTCCAACTTGTAACGTGTTTCTGGCGCTGGACGCCAAACTACAACATGGAACTGGCGTTGAACGCCAATCTACGTCATCTATCCTTGATAAAAGTATGGATTATTACATATTTCTGGAAAGCCCTGGATGTCTACTTTCCAACGCAATTGGAAGCGCGTCAATTGGACTTCTGTAGCTCCAGAAATTCCATTCCGAGTGCAGAGAGGTCAGGATCCAACAGCATCAGCAGTCCTTTTTCAGCCTGAATCAGATTTTTGCTCAGCTCCCTCAATTTCAGCCAGAAAATACCTGAAATCACAGAAAAACACACAAACTCATAATAAAGTCCAGAAATATGAATTTTGCCTAGAGACTAATGAAGATAAACAAAAAACTAACTAAAACATACTAAAAACTATATGAAATTAACCCCAAAAAACGTATAAAATATCCGCTCATCACAACACCAAACTTGAACTGTTGCTTGTCCCCAAGCAACTAGACAAATAAAATAGAATACAAATGAGTCAAGAAACAATAATATCTCAGAGTTTTTGAGTGAAGCTCATATTCTAATTAAATGAGCGGGGCTAGTAGCTTTTTGCTTCCGAACAGTTTTGGCATCTCACTTTATCCATTGAAGCTCAGAATGATTGGCATCTATAGGAACTTAGAATTCAGATAGTGTTATTGATTCTCCTAGTTCAGTATGTTGATTCTTGAACACAGCTACTTTTATGAGTCTTGGTCGTGGCCCTAAGCACTTTGTTTTCCAGTATTACCACCGGATACATAAATGCCACAGACACATAATTGGGTGAACCTTTTCAGATTGTGACTCAGCTTTGCTAAAGCCCCCAATTAGAGGTGTCCAGGGTTCTTAAGAACACTCTTCTTTTTGCTTTGGACCTTGACTTTAACCGCTCAGTCTCAAGTTTTCACTTGACACCTTCACGCCACAAGCACATGGTTAGGGACAGCTTGGTTTAGCCGCTTAGACCAGGATTTGATTCCCTTAGGCCCTCCTATCCACTGATGCTCAAAGCCTTGGATCCTTTTTATTACCCTTGCCTTTTGGTTTTAAGGGTTATTGGCTTTTTCTGCTTGCTTTTTTTTTTGCAAGCTTTGTATTCACTGCTTTTTCTTGCTTCAAGAATCATTTTTATAATTTTTCAGATTACCAATAACATGTCTCATGTTTATCATTCTTTCAAGAGCCAACATATTTAACATTCAAGAACATCAAATTCCAAAGACATATGCACTGTTCAAGTATTCATTCAGAAGGCAGAAAGCATTGCCACCACATGTAATTAATCAGAATTTCTTGTATTAAAAACTCGAGAAATATTGCCTCCTTATCCTAAAGAAAATCTTCTATTTAATTCATGTTTAATGATGATGAGAAAAATAAATTATAGCTTAATTGGAGATAAAATCAAAATATAGATACTAATTACTACTACTTATATGTAACTTCTAAGGTAAAGCACAAATAAGAGCAATTATCACAGGGTTAAGGCTAAGATTAGAACTCAACAACCTTGAGGTTGGGAAGTGGATGTTCCTCTACTCTGTGGGGTGCTTGGTCCTTCAAGAGATAACTTCTGACGCTTCAGTTCCTTGAAGTCACGCCCTTGCTCCTCTTGTTCCCTGAGCAGTTTGCAGAGCATGCTATGTTAATTTTGCTGTTCTTCTTTTATTTGGTCCATAGCTTCTTGCAACTTAGTAACAGATGCTTCAAGATGTTTCCAGTATTCAAATTGAGGGAGTTCTGGTAGAAATTCTTGCGCCCTCCTCTTGATGGGGTCATCCTGCATTTGTTGTTTTTCCATTGTGATTTTAGTGATTGGTTGCTCCACTGAGATATATGATGCCAGGGCATTTTGGCCAGTTTCACTGACCTTTTCTTTACTGTTTTTAGGTTAGTTTCATGCATTTCTTTAGGAAATAAGCTAGTTTTGGGTAAATATTCACTTATGCCTTGACTCAAGCATACATTGTGCATTCTACATGATTTCATGAGGATTTTGCATAAGTTTAGTGACAAATATTATGTTGCATTACTCATGACTTGGACTAGAGCTTTGATGCACTTTGTTGCTTGATTTCAGGACCAAAAAGGAGCAAGAAAAGGGGAGGTAACTTGCAAAGATTAATGAGAAAAGTGATTGCCAATAACACTCTCAAAAAGCCATCAATCCCCACGTTAGAGAGTCACGTTAACCAAGTTAACGTGAACTCTAACATGGAGAAAAGAAGTTGAGCCAACATTAGTGACACTCAACATTGTCACTAACATTGGCAATTACTCATAAGTGGCCACGTTAGAAGCCACGTTAACCTAGTTAATGTGGCCTCTAACGTTAAGGGGGAGGGAGAGAAGCCAACGTTAGTGACACTCAACATTGTCACTAACATTGGCCTATGGTGCTAAGTACCACGTTAACTCCCACGTTAACTTGGTTAACGTGGGAACTAACGTAGAGGATGAAGAGTTGTCGACAACGTTAGTGACACTCAATATTTTCACTAACGTTGAAGCAACCACACAACCCCCAAGAGTCACGTTAACTTCCACGTTAACTTGGTTAACGTGGAAGCTAACGATGAGAAATGAAGGATGAGCCAACGTTAGTGACACTCAACATTGTCACTAACGTTGGGATGGCTAAAAGATGGCCACGTTAGAAGCCACGTTAACCTAGTTAACGTGGACTCTAACGTGAGACCTAGGGGCACATTGGAACGTTAGTGACAATGTTGAATGTCACTAACGTTCTCGAAGGATGGCAAAGGCCACGTTAGAAGCCACGTTAACCTAGTTAACGTGAGCTTTAACGTGAAGCAAGAAGGGGCACACTGGAACGTTAGTGACAATGTTGAGTGTCACTAACGTTCTCGAAGGATGACAAGGCAACGTTAAAAGTCACGTTAACCTAGTTAACGTGGGTTTTAACGTGAGGCAAAGAAGTGCATTGGAACGTTAGTGACAATGTTAAGTGTCACTAACGTTCCCGAACTTGGACTTTCACTAAATGATTAACACTCCTTACGCCCTGAGCTTAAGTCTCTGCCCACTCCGCACTTTCTCTCTGCAAGTAAAGCCAAGCCCAAATAAAGAAAGGAACTGCTTCAAACTCAAGATCCAAAGGCCAAAGACTTGAAGAGTGAACTAGAAGCTGAGAAGAGTAGTATATATAGGAGTAGCTTTGA
Organism: Arachis hypogaea; assembly: GCF_003086295.3. NCBI lineage: Eukaryota > Viridiplantae > Streptophyta > Magnoliopsida > Fabales > Fabaceae > Arachis > Arachis hypogaea. The sequence continues at coordinate 99,877,710 of NC_092048.1, read as the reverse complement.
ATTGTAAAATAGTTCTGGAAGCTGAGGAATTACTCTCTGTATTTACTTTCTTTGCAATTTCTAGTTTTATGATGTATTCTCCATCTTTATTTTCATTTTCAAGAGCTATGAACAACTAAACCCTTTTCATTGGGTTAGGGAGCTCTGTTGTAATTTGATGGATCAATACTAATTTTCATTGTTCTTCTTCTATCTTTCCTCTTGATTTTACTTGAAAGCTTTCGATCTTCATCCAATTGAGTAGTTATCTTGGAAGAGAAGCTATTCAAACTTGGATCTCTTTTGAACCTTGGAAGACGAATGAAGAGATCAAGCTAGAAATGCTTTCTCATGCTGGACCAAATTGGGTTTGGATGGGTATGTGACTGTAACCCTCTCAATACTTGGTTTGGGAAATGCATGTGGTATAATCAGTGACCATACTTCATCTCTTCTCATGAGTAATTGACCAAGGAATTGGCTATTGATCAAGATTTGAGAGATTGAATTGCAAGGAATTGTAATTCAATCACTTAAGATTGCCAAGGAGATCAATGAGTGCATTGATTGAGGAAGAGATGAATATGAACATGATCCGGAGAATTGCAACATCTCCTAAGCCCAATGAACTCCCCATCTCTAATCTTACCCATTCTCTTTAATTTCTGCGATTTACTTTTATGAGCAAATCCCCCATTCTCATTTATAATTCTGCAATTTATTTTCAGTCATTTACTTCCATTCATTTAATTCTAGCATTTACTTTTTTGTTATTTACATTCCCGCCATTTTATTTTCTGCAACTCTCAACCCAATTTCTGGATTCGCTCAACTAGAACATTCTTCTAATTAAAGTTGCTTGATCAATCAATCCCTGTGGGATTCGACCTCACTCTATTGTGAGTTTTTACTTGACGACAACTTCGGTACACTTGCCGAAGGAAGATTTGTTGAGAGACAAGTTTTCCCCGCATCAAGTTTATGGCGCCGTTGCTGGGGATTGATTGTGCATCAACAATGATTAGATTGGAAGATCACTAGATTGAGCATTTTATTTTGTGAATTTTATTTTTCTGTTTGAGTGATTTACTTTTTGTTTTAGTTAAACTTCTTCCCTTCTCCCTCTACCCGTTTGTTTTTCTTTGTTATTTTCAATTCTGTTTGCTAACCCACTAACTGTTTGATATATTGCATCACCCACAACTAACAATAACTCTGACACAAATACTGTCTGCACTTATTTTCTCTGCTTGTACTTGTTGGTTGTATGACAGAGAGAAGAAGCGGGGCTTCAACTTCCTTTGATTTTGAACCAGAGAGAACCTTCCTTAGACTAAGGAGGGAGGCAAGAGGAAAATGAGTAGTTGGTGCTGAAGAAGAAGAGGAACAGTTTGAGGAATACTTTGAACCAAACATGGAAGAAAACATGGAAAATCATCATAAAGAAGAGACTCACAACCATGGCAGAGGAGGTGGAGCAAATCATGCTGGGGAGGATAGAAGAGTTTTGGGCTCTTACATTAATCCAAACCCAGGCAATTGTGGAAGTAGCATCCAAAAGCCAACAATCCATGCCAACAACTTTGAACTTAAACCACAGCTCATCACCCTTGTTCAGAACAACTATTCGTTTGGAGGAGGTGTTCAAGAAAATCCCAACCAACATTTGACCACCTTCCTGAGAATATGTGACACAGTGAAATCTAATGGTGTTCATCCTGACGCCTATAGATTGCTCTTATTTCCCATCTCACTCAGAGACAAGGCAGCCAAGTGGCTGGAATCCTTCCCAAGGGAGAGCTTGACAACTTGGGAGGATGTGGTGAACAAATTCTTAGCAAGATTCTACCCTCCTCAACGAATCAATAGGCTGAGAGCTGAGGTTCAAACCTTCAGGCAATAGGATAGTGAGACTCTGTATGAAGCATGAGAGAGGTTCAAAGACTTAACAAGGAGGTGTCCACCTGACATGTTCAACGAATGGGTCCAGCTGCACATTTTCTATGAAGGGCTCTCTTATGAGTCAAAGAAGGCAGTAGACCATTCATCTGGAGGGTCCTTGAACAAGAAGAAGACCATTGAGGAAGCCATAGATGTTATTGAAACAGTAGCAGAAAACGACTACTTCTATGCTTCCGAAAGAGGGAACACAAGAGGAGTGATGGAGCTAAACAATGTAGACGCTCTGCTGGCCCAAAATAAGCTCATTACCAAGCAGCTGGCTGACCTCACCAAGAAGATGGAGATGAACTAAGTAGCAGCAATCTCCACTTCATCAACAACACAAGAAGGAGTAAACCAAGAAGCAGAAGGGAGTCAGGAGCAAGCCAACTACATTGGGAATTCACCAAGGAAAAACTATGATCCATACTCCAAGACTTACAACCCTGGATGGAGAAATCACCCGAACTTTGGGTGGGGAAGTGAGCAAGATCAAAACCAAGACCAGAGACGTTACAACTCCAACAACAATGCAGCTCACCAGCAATTCACCCAGAGGACATCTCAACACCCCCACAACAATACTTCTCCACACACTTATCAAAACCAAAACAGCACATCTGCTCCGAATCACTCATCAATTGATGACAAGCTCTCTAAGATTGAAACCTTCATCGAAGGAATATGCAGAGACATTCAAGACAGTAAAGCATTCAGAGAGGAAGTGCAGTCAAACATGCAGAATCAAAATGCTGCCATCACAAAACTGGAGACACAAATCAGCTTTTTTTTTAAGCAGCTTCCGAACCACAATTTTTGCTATGATGCCCATTCAAGCAAAAGGGAGGATTGTCAAGCTATCACACTTAGGAGTGGGAAGGAACTAAAGGAACATCCCCAAAAACCACTAGAAGAAAGCTCAATTGAAAAGGAAGAGGAGCAAGATGGAATGCAACCCCCCATGCCAAGTTTGCAGAAAGAGAAAAAGATACCCCAACTCAACGTCTCAAGAGCTCCATACCCCCAGCTATTGAAGAAAAAGGAAGATGACAACCAGTTCTTGAGATTTTTGGAAATCTTCAAGAAGCTACAAATCAACATACCATTTGCTGAAGCCATAGAACAAATGCCACTTTATGCCAAGTTTTTGAAGGAGCTAATGACTAAGAAGAGAAGCTGGAAGAACAATGAGACTGTGATACTAACTGAAGAGTGCAGTGCTATCATTAAGCATAAACTACCTCAGAAACTGAAGGATCCTGGGAGTTTTCAGATCCCTTGCATTATAGGAGAAATCACAGTAGAAAAGGCTCTTTGTGACTTAGGGGCCAGCATCAATTTGATGTCAGTAGCTATGATGAGAAAAATGAAAATTGAGGAGGCTAAACCAACAAAAATGGCTCTACAACTGGCAGACCGATTGTTCAAATTCCCTCACGGGATAGTGGAGGATTTGCTAGTAAAAGTAGGAGATATCATATTCCCAGCAGATTTGTGGTGCTGGACATGCAGGAAGACGCCAAAACCTCCATCATTTTGGGAAAGCCATTCTTGGCTACTGCTGGAGCTGTCATTGATGTTCAAAAGGGTGACCTCACCCTTAGATTACACAATGAAAAGATGACATTCAATGTGTTCAAGGCCATGAGTTATCCACCGGAACAATTGGGGGAATGCATGAGGTTAGATGCACTTGTGGATGAAGTGCAGGAGAATCTTGAAGAAGATGAACCTGAAGAGAACGAGAGATTGGTGGAGGAAGAATCTGAATCAAGTGAAGAGGTAGCTACAACAGAAACATACATACTAGATGCACCAAAGGAAGGGAGCAAAAAATCAGAAGCACCCAAACTTGAACTCAAAGCATTGCCATCCACTCTCAAATATGCATATCTAGGAGAAAATGAAAACTACCCAGTGATCATAAATTCATCCCTCAGTCAAGATCAAGAGGACGAGCTACTCAAGGTGCTGCGGGAGCATAAGGATGCCATTGGATGGACCCTTACTGACTTGAAGGGAATCAGTTCAGCCATATGCATGCATAAAATACTGTTGGAAGATGACGCCAAGCCATCCATTCAATCCCAAAGAAGGCTGAACCCAATCATGAAGGAAGTGGTACAGAAAGAGGTTATGAAGCTTTGGCAAGGAGGAGTCATATACCCAATTTCGGACAGCCCTTGGGTTAGCCCCATACATGTTGTACCAAAGAAGGGAGGGATCACTGTGGTTACCAATGAGAAGAACGAGCTCATACCTACAAGGACCGTCACAGGATGGCGGATGTGCATAGATTACAGGAAGCTCAATGAGGCTACACGAAAGGACCATTTTCCCCTTCCATTCATGGATCAGATGTTGGAAAGACTTGCAGGGCACGCTTATTATTGTTTTCTCGACGGTTATTCAGGATACAACCAAATAGTGGTTGATCCAAGAGACCAAGAGAAAACCTCATTTACCTGTCCGTATGGAGTGTTTGACTATGATGCCAAGGCATCTTAGGCTAGTTTCACTAGCATTTTTCTGTTAGTTTTAGTTGTTTTATGCATTTTCTTGAGCTTAAAGTAACCAAGAATGGTTAAATGAATAACAAAGCAATGAACCATCCAAACAGTATGATTTTGATGCAAATTCCATGAGTTTTAGTTATATTACTTGAATGCTATGAATGGAAGAATTCTCATGAAATTTTGCAAGACTTTGATGAAATTGTTTGGATGATTTCAGGGAAGAAGAGGCTAGGCAAGGAAGCAACAAAATCAATAAAGGAAGCTTGAATATCACATGTGGAGTTTAAGTTCCAGTTTAAGCTTAAACTGGAGCTTAAACGCCAGAATCATGAAGGCTAAGAAATGCTGAAACTGAAGTTTAACCTCCAGTTTAACCTTAAACTGGAGGTTAAACGCCAGAATGAAAGTTTCACCAAAGAAGCATTTCCACGTTTAACCTCCAGTTTAACCTTAAACTGGAGGTTAAACGCCAGAATAAGAATGCCACTCAGGAAGCATTTCCACGTTTAACCTCCAGTTTAACCTTAAACTGGAGGTTAAACGCCAGAAATGGGAAATGCACCAGGGAACCATTTCCACGTTTAAGCTCCAGTTTAACCTTAAACTGGAGCTTAAACGTGTTCGACCAAGTTTTCTCCTCCAGGGTTGCTTTTTCCATTTCCACGTTTAAGCTCCAGTTTAACCTTAAACTGGAGCTTAAACGTGTTCGACACCTCCAGGGCTACCTTTCTCAGCTTCCACGTTTAAGCTCCAGTTTAACCTTAAACTGGAGCTTAAACGTGTTCGACCTCCCAGATGGCTTTCTCTATCTCCACGTTTAAGCTCCAGTTTAACCTTAAACTGGAGCTTAAACGTGTTCGACCTCCAGGGCTTCCTTTCCTATCTCCACGTTTAAGCTTCAGTTTAACCTTAAACTGAAGCTTAAACGTGTTCGACTAAGTCACCCTCCAGGGCTGCCTTCTTCCATTTCCACGTTTAAGCTTCAGTTTAACCTTAAACTGAAGCTTAAACGTGCTTCCACAAAAGGCATCACTGGAAGTGTCTGGCGTTTAAGCTGCAGTAACGCCACTCTTGGAAAAGGTTTCTGGGCCAAAAATATTGCGGTTTAAGTTAGTATTTGAGCACAAACATTAACTTAAACTTACTCTGGTATGAAACCCAATTGAATATCATGGTTTATGGGATTGGGCCTGAAGGATTGATGAGTCTGAAATTTCAATTTATTGAGTCATGTGTCATTATTTGATTATCACTAAGTTGGCTCAATGAATGTTACAGAATTTGGATCAACAGCCTCATCAAGATTATGGATCATAAACCCAAGGCAAAAGGAAAGCAGGGAGAGGCCTCAAAGCCCAAGAAACACAACAGAAGCTCAATATAGAAAGTGTATAAATAGGATAGAATTTAAGTTAGGAAAGATTTTTACCTTTTCATTTTTGGCTAGTTTTCATATCTTTGTAATTGAATTCAAAGCTATGACTCACTAAACCCCCTTTCATTGGGTTAGGGAGCTCTATTGTAATTCAATGAATCAATAATAGTTTATCTTCTTCTTCAATCTTTTCTCTTGAATTTTGTTAGAAAGCTTCTCGATCTAATTCCATTGGGTAGTTGTCTTGGGAAAGAAACTACCCATAATTGGAATCCTTCGGAACCTTGGGAAAGGAATGGAGGATTCATGCTAGAGAAGCTTTCTCACAGTGAATTGGATTGGGGTTTGGATGGATATTGTGACATGTAATCCTACCAAATTGTGGTTCATGAAACTGTGTGGTATAATCAGTGATCGAGCATCATCTCTTCTTATGAACATTTAAACCAAGGGATTGGGAATTTGTTTGTTTTTAGAGAGAATTGGTGAGCCAAGGGATTGGGATCCAATCATATAAGATTGCCAAGCAAAATTCAATGAACGCATTGGTTGAGGAAGAGATAAACATGTTTTGATTCGGAGATCTCAATATCTCCTATAACCCAATGAATTCCCCATTTCTGATTTCCACTTTCTCTTTACATTCTGCAATTAAATTCATGCAATCACCCCCATTCCCTTTTAATTTCAGCAATTTAGCTTCTGCTCTTTACTTCATGCAATTTAAGATTCCGCCATTTCAATTTCTTGTCATTTACGTTTCCCGCCAATTTTACATTCCGCAATTCTCATCTAAATTTTGATTCCGCTCAACTAGAACACACTTCTAATCCGAATTGCTCACTCAACCAATCCTTGTGGGATTCGACCTCACTCTATTGTGAGTTTTTACTTGACGATAACCGGTGCACTTGCCGGAAGGAATTTTGCCGATCGTGCAATTTCCTAAATCGTGGCATAACAAGTTTATGCGCATCAAGTTTATGGCGCCGTTGCCGGGGATTGGTTTTCGATTGACAATTCTCAAATTGGAAGTTAACTAGATTGAGCATTTTTTTTTGTTTTGATTAATTCAATACAAGTTACTTGTTGAATTTTAATTTCTGCACTCTGTTACATGCTTTCTTTCTTTATGCCTTTAAATTCAAGCAACTAACTCACTGACTCACTAACTGTTTGAATTAATTCCTCAACTGCTCTAACCGTACTCTTCTATTAACCAAGAGTATTTCACTTGTTTGTTGCCTGTGCTGTGTTCTTGTATGACAGGTAGGAGAGGAGAGACATCAACTCCTCCATATACCGAACCAGAGAGGACCCTTCATAGACTTAGAAGGGAAGCAAGAGGGAAGAGAGTACTGGGAGAAGAGGAATCTGAAGGAGAATCTGAGGACAATTTTGAGGAAGCTTTAGATCTCAACATGGATAGAGAAGTTCACAACCATGAGAGAGCTGATGGAAACAATGCCATTCCTGAGAGGAGGGTTCTTAGTTCATACATAAACCCAACCTCTGGGAATTGTGGTAGCAGCATCCAGAAACCACCCATTCAGGCCAACAATTTTGAGCTCAAACCACAGCTAATATCACTTGTGGAGAATCATTGTTCATTTGGTGGAAGTGCTAATGAAGACCCAAACCAACATCTCACAAAATTCCTGAGAATTTGCGACACTGTGAAGTCCAATGGAGTCCAGGAAGATGCCTATAAACTGCTTTTGTTCCCATTTTCACTTAGGGACAAGGCAGCTAAGTGGCTGGAATCATTCCCAAGGGGGAGCCTAACAACCTGGGACGAGGTGGAAAGCAAGTTTCTGGCACGTTTCTACCCCCCACAAAAGGTCAATAGGCTTCGATCTGAGGTTCAGACTTTTAGACAACAAGATGGTGAAACTCTCTACGAGGCATGGGAGAGTTTCAAGGATTTGACAAGGAAATGCCCACCAGACATGTTCCATGACTGGGTGCAATTGCATATTTTCTATGATGGACTGTCTTATGAATCAAGGAAGGCTGTAGACCATTCATCAGGAGGTTCATTGAACAGGAAAAAGACTGTGGAAGAAGCCATTGAAGTGATTGAGACAGTGGCTGAGAATGAGTACTACTATGCATCAGAGAGACACAACACTAAGGGAGTCATGGAGCTGAACCATGTTGATACAATTCTAGCCCAAAACAAGGTGTTTGCCAAGCAACTAGCAGAGCTCACCAGGAAATTAGAAACAAAACAAGTGGCTGCAATACACACACAAGATCAAGAGGAAGAAAGTACTGAAGGAGGTGATTGGGAAGAGGCTAATTATGTAGGAAATCAACAAAGGCAACCATATGATCCACATTCCAACACTTACAACCCAGGCTGGAAAAATCACCCAAACTTTGGGTGGGGAAACCAGCAAAACCAACATAACAAGTCCACATACCAAAACTCCAACCAAAGATCATACCAAGCCACATAAAACACTTACTCTCAACCACCATATCATGGCCAAAATAATCAACCTACCCAACCTAACCCGAACCAACAATTTCAAGATCAATTAAACAGGATAGAAGGAGTGCTGGCACACATGGGTCAGGACATAATTGAATTGAAAAGCTTCAGGGATGATGTGAGATCTACCTTAAGAAACCATGGTGAAAAACTCAAGAGGATGGAGTCTCAAGTAGGAGAGCTATCTCAACAGGCCCCCAAATCAACTGCAGTGTTCCCTAGTGACACAGAAAAGAATCCTAAAGGGGAACAAAAGGGAGTGAGATGGGAAGAATGCAAAGCCATCACCATATTGAAAGAAGTCTCAGAAGAAGAAGGAATCAGATCCTCAGAACAGGAGCCAGAAATCTTGAAGGAAGGTGTGGAGGAAGCTAAGCAGGAAAGTGAAACTGAGCAAGCCAAGGGACTGCAAAAAGGCACGATGGAAACATACCAACCAAAAGCACCATTTCCTCAGAGGTTAGGAGGAGGTGAAAAAGGGAAAACCTATTCAAGGTTTTTAGAGACATTTAAGTCTCTCCATATCAATATTCCCTTTCTTGAGATTCTCCATCAAATGCCTACACACATCAAGTATTTAAAGGAATTGTTGAGCAAGAAAAGAGTTTTGAAGGGAGGACAAACGGTAACAATGAACAAAGAATGCAGTGCCCTCATCAAGAAGGACACAGTCTCTAAGAAAACAGACCCACGAAGTTTTCATATCCCTTGCATCATAGGGGAAACAAAAATTGACAGAGGATTCTGTGATCTAGGAGCTAGCATAAATGTGATGCCTCTAACTCTTATGAAGAGGCTACAACTGAATGAGGTGAGATCCACTGATGTAATCATACAACTGGCTGACAAAACTCAGAAGCAAGCTGAAGGGGTAGTTGAGAATGTGCTGGTGAAAGTGGGGGATTATTACTTCCCCACAGACTTTGTCATTTTGGAGATGGAGGAAAGCTACTTACACCCTATCATTCTGGGCAGACCATTTCTAGCCACTACTAGAGCGCTCATAGATGTAGAACAAGGAGAGCTAATTCTGAGAATACATGATGAACAGCTCATTTTCAAAGTTTTCAAACCTGCATCTGAGCCTGAACCAGAACCTGAAAAGCCTAAGGATGATAGTAGCCATCTGTGTTTGGAGGAAAGTAATCCAGTAGCTGAAACTCTAAAACAGTCCTTGGAAGGCAAACAAGAGTTGCAAGAGTTAAAGCCACAAGAATCAATGGAAACAGATCAGAAGGATCCTCCTGGCATAAGGGTCAATGAAGAAATTCTCAAGAGAAAGGGAAGAATGATAGGGAAATTGCCAAGAGGGTGGAGAAACAAGAAAATTCCCACTGAAGGTTTTTCTCCGGGAGATAAAGTGATATCAAGTCACTATCTGCCAATCCCACCTGGCCTCAAAACCATTCCTTCCCAGCTCCCTCAAGTGTTCACAATCAGGAAAGTTCTTTCTATGGAACATTTAGAGGTCATGAAGGAATCAAGTGGGGACGTTTTCATAGTGAGAGGAGAAGACGTCAAGCACTACAATCCACTCTAACAAGGGACAACCGTCAAGCTAGTGACGTTAAAGAAGCGCTTCATGGGAGGCAACCCATGTTTTAATATCCTTACTTTTTTTGTTTTGTTGTGCATTTAATAAAGCATGGTTTCTTATGCATGAACTTGAATCCTCAGGACAACTGCTGAAAGAGTGCACTAAACATTGCATGTAAAATACAATTTGTCTCTAAGTTTGGTGTGCCTGAAGGCACCCCAAATTTTATTCAAAATGCATTCAATTTTTCATTCAAAGTGCACAACCAAACATTAAGTTTGGTGTTCCTCTTTGAACACGGTTCATGAAAAGCAAGAAGTTCCTCTGGATTTCGAAATTCATGACAAGTATACCATTCGCATGTTTTAATACTTTGGTTTCAATTACTTAGGGTAGTAAATTTGTTTAGAATCAAAGAGCCAAAGTGACTATGATTTATTAGAATTATGCACATTCATTAAGGACAACCAATATGGATTTCATGTCATCAGGAGACTTTACCAAACACTAAGTTTGGTGTCCAGTAATAAGTGTGCATACATATAAAAGTCACGGCTATAAGCTCATGAAGTCAATCATTGATTTACATGTGCAAGTACTATTCATCATTCACATGGACCGAAAAATGATAGCAAACTTGTTTGTTTGTGCAGGTACAAAAGAAAAGACAAAAATGGAGGAAAAAGACAAAGGGAGGTACGGTGCTTGGTCAAAAAGAAAGTTCACAAGTCTTTGAAACTAACACATGGGAAAAGGAAGTTCTGCAAGAAAAGATAGCTACATGTACAACCTAATGCACCCAGAATACTTCCAAGAAAATGAAAAGCAATTCGTCCTTCTCCCTAATTCATATATTTACCATCAAGCCACCCTTCACAAACCACCCTAGCCGTCCATTTTTCACTTACGGGCACTATAAAGAACCACTTGAGGAACGAGTTCCACACCACCAAATCTCCTTCATGCACATTTTCTTTCATCATAGCATAACTATCTTTTGCCGAAAACAACCTCACCACACCTCCAACAACACTTCTTGCTTCTCCTTGTCAACTTTAGCTTGTCACTTACCAAAACTAAAGAACCAATGGCAGCCTCATCTAGCCACAAAAGAAGAAAAGACAAGCAACCAATGGAGGAGAACAGGGAATTCGATGCATGGAGATACAAATCAGTTTTCCATGAAATTCAAGCTGAATGGATGAGACCTAAAAGGGTACTAGCTGAGGTTCCCTTTGACCTTGAAAAGGATGAGTTCCCAGGTGTTTGGGAGAAGATCAAAAAGAGGAAGTGGGAGCTCCTGACTAAGCCAATCACTAAAATCAACATCAACTTGGTGAAGGAGTTCTATGCAAATGCAGTGAGGGAAGACTCAACCAAGAAACCCACACACAAAAGCTATGTGAGAGGGGTGGAAGGTGACTTCAGTCCCAAAGCAATCATGAAAACTCTTGGCCTGAAAAACATACATTTCAGCCAAGCAAGTTATGAAGAAAGGATGATAGGAGAACCTGACTATACAACTATTGCTGAAGACCTTTGTGCCATCAGAGCTGAATGGGTAAGAAAAACAAGAGGGGCTCCAAGAGTCTTGAGAAGGGGAGACCTAACACCGGAAGCTAAAGGGTGGTATGCAATAGTTAGGAGATCCATCCTACCCACTGCAAACTCTTCAGAAATAGTCCCTAAAAGAGCCATCTTGCTACATTGCATAATGGTGGGAGGGGAGATTAAAGTTCATAAACTCATTGCTGAACAGATACAAGAGCTTAGTGAGAAAAGTGACCCTGAATCCTGGCTCCACTTCCCTAGCACCATCATTAGACTATGCATCGATGCCCAAGTACCACTTGAAGATGAAAGACCTAATTGGCTACATCCTGGAATGGCCATAACTGCGTACAGAATGACTCTTGGCCCAATTGCTCCAAGACATACAAAAAGAAGAAATGAAGAAGGGCAACAAGCAGAAGCAGAGCAAGAAGCAGAGCAAGAAGGACAAGAAGGAGAGGACGGAGAAGAAGAGCAAGAAGAGCAAGGAATTCCAGAAAGAAGACAACAAATTCCCAGAGACCCCATGGATATGAGCAGAATGCAGGAAATCATAGAAGGAATGTCTCAACAATACATGAGGTCTCAGGAGAGACAAGAGGACTTTCACCTAAAAATGATGGATATGCAAAGGAACTTTGAATCAAGATTCTTAGATCTGCAAAGGGAAAAAAATTTACAATTACAGGAATCCTTCAGCCACATATGCCAACACCAAGATGCCAATGTCTTGGCAATCAAGGAAGCCACCACTTTACAGAATGCAAGATACTCAGTTCAAGCTGATTACAACATCAGTTCGCAAATCAAGCTTAACTACATAGGGGAACATTTACACAAGATGGACCCAGCATTCCCAGCTTTTGATGAGTATTTCAAAGGGAGGAAAGAAGGAGAAATAAACAAGGCAATGATCCTTGAAAAAGGAGTGGAAGAAACAATGAAAAAGGCTGGATTCTGGAAAAAGCTCATAAGAAAAGACAAAGGAAGTACAAGTGGTCAAAAAGGGGTAGGAAGCAAGAAGAAGCAGGATCCCAAGAATCAAGAAGAACCAAGCAATAAATGAGAGGTGGTCTCGTTCCTTAATAATCAAATGATAATTGGTGAATTGTCTTTATGAGCTTTCTTTCATTATAAGTCATTTAAGTTTTTAATGTGAAGTTTCTAGTATGTTTGTCTGTTTATTGCTTTGAATAAAGTGAATGCCTAGATGTTTGGATATAACTTCACCTTCTTAAACAAATGCTTGCCATGCTTGTTCTGTTTCAAAAAAAAAAATAAATAAAAGAAAAGTTTGAACAAAAGTAACTTGGCTCAATTAGTGACAAATCAAGTAAAATTAAGTGGTGGTATGCATGCTTGATTGTTTAGTCAGATCACTGGAAATAGAGTGTAGAATTATCATTTTTTGTGTAGAAATTGAAAACTGTCTATGGATCTTGATGAATAAATGTCTTTGGCCATGAAAAAGAAAGAAAAAGAAGAAGAAAAAGCCACTGAAAAAGGGCAACCAAAAAGCAAAAAAAAAATTGAGAAAATAAGCTAGGCACCAATGGTTTGAACTTCTGAGACAAATGCCTGTGGTGCTTATGTATTAAGGATATGCTTGGATGAATAGGTTCTGAGGAGTGTTTCAACACTTGGTAACTTGGGTTAACTATCCCGGGATTATCAACCAAAAGTCCATTATCAAGAGCAACCTAAATACAAAACATTTAGTCACACAAAGAGGTGCTGGGCACCAATGTCTCAAGAAGAAATGTGAACTAAAATGCCTGGAGTGGATATGTGTAGTGCACTGATAAGAAAAAGAAAATGCCAAAGGCTTGTGCAACACATGACACTAAGTAAACAAGGAGCAAAGGAGCTCTAAGAAAAAGAAAAGAAAAACAAAGAAGAGAAAAGTGCCAAGGACATAAGAATAACAAGAGGCCATAGCAGTGTTTGATGGATGCAATGAAAAAGTGATAATCTTACCTGATAAGAATGAAAAAGTGATGCTGCAACTTTCTGCATAAAACCCTTCTGATGAACTTCAAATGCTTGCTAATATAGCCAATGTAATTGCTTTCTGTTTCATACTTTCTTCTCAAATAACTCAGGACTTGCTTAGGGACAAGCAAGTATTAAGTTTGGTGTTGTGATGCCAAGGCATCTTAGGCTAGTTTCACTAGCATTTTTCTGTTAGTTTTAGTTGTTTTATGCATTTTCTTGAGCTTAAAGTAACCAAGAATGGTTAAATGAATAACAAAGCAATGAACCATCCAAACAGTATGATTTTGATGCAAATTCCATGAGTTTTAGTTATATTACTTGAATGCTATGAATGGAAGAATTCTCATGAAATTTTGCAAGACTTTGATGAAATTGTTTGGATGATTTCAGGGAAGAAGAGGCTAGGCAAGGAAGCAACAAAATCAATAAAGGAAGCTTGAATATCACATGTGGAGTTTAAGTTCCAGTTTAAGCTTAAACTGGAGCTTAAACGCCAGAATCATGAAGGCTAAGAAATGCTGAAACTGAAGTTTAACCTCCAGTTTAACCTTAAACTGGAGGTTAAACGCCAGAATGAAAGTTTCACCAAAGAAGCATTTCCACGTTTAACCTCCAGTTTAACCTTAAACTGGAGGTTAAACGCCAGAATGAGAATGCCACTCAGGAAGCATTTCCACGTTTAACCTCCAGTTTAACCTTAAACTGGAGGTTAAAAGCCAGAAATGGGAAATGCACCAGGGAGCCATTTCCACGTTTAAGCTCCAGTTTAACCTTAAACTGGAGCTTAAACGTGTTCGACCAAGTTTTCTCCTCCAGGGTTGCTTTTTCCATTTCCACGTTTAAGCTCCAGTTTAACCTTAAACTGGAGCTTAAACGTGTTCGACACCTCCAGGGCTACCTTTCTCAGCTTCCACGTTTAAGCTCCAGTTTAACCTTAAACTGGAGCTTAAACGTGTTCGACCTCCCAGATGGCTTTCTCTATCTCCACGTTTAAGCTCCAGTTTAACCTTAAACTGGAGCTTAAACGTGTTCGACCTCCAGGGCTGCCTTTCCTATCTCCACGTTTAAGCTTCAGTTTAACCTTAAACTGAAGCTTAAACGTGTTCGACTAAGTCACCCTCCAGGGCTGCCTTCTTCCATTTCCACGTTTAAGCTTCAGTTTAACCTTAAACTGAAGCTTAAACGTGCTTCCACAAAAGGCATCACTGGAAGTGTCTGGCGTTTAAGCTGCAGTTTAAGCTTAAACTGCAACTTAAACGCCACTCTTGGAAAAGGTTTCTGGGCCAAAAATATTGTGGTTTAAGTTAGTATTTGAGCACAAACATTAACTTAAACTTACTCTGGTATGAAACCCAATTGAATATCATGGTTTATGGGATTGGGCCTGAAGGATTGATGAGTCTGAAATTTCAATTTATTGAGTCATGTGTCATTATTTGATTATCACTAAGTTGGCTCAATGAATGTTACAGAATTTGGATCAACAGCCTCATCAAGATTATGGATCATAAACCCAAGGCAAAAGGAAAGCAGGGAGAGGCCTCAAAGCCCAAGAAACACAACAGAAGCTCAATATAGAAAGTGTATAAATAGGATAGAATTTAAGTTAGGAAAGATTTTTACCTTTTCATTTTTGGCTAGTTTTCATATCTTTGTAATTGAATTCAGAGCTATGACTCACTAAACCCCCTTTCATTGGGTTAGGGAGCTCTATTGTAATTCAATGAATCAATAATAGTTTATCTTCTTCTTCAATCTTTTCTCTTGAATTTTGTTAGAAAGCTTCTCGATCTAATTCTATTGGGTAGTTGTCTTGGGAAAGAAACTACCCATAATTGGAATCCTTCGGAACCTTGGGAAAGGAATGGAGGATTCATGCTAGAGAAGCTTTCTCACAGTGAATTGGATTGGGGTTTGGATGGATATTGTGACATGTAATCCTACCAAATTGTGGTTCATGAAACTGTGTGGTATAATCAGTGATCGAGCATCATCTCTTCTTATGAACATTTAAACCAAGGGATTGGGAATTTGTTTGTTTTTAGAGAGAATTGGTGAGCCAAGGGATTGGGATCCAATCATATAAGATTGCCAAGCAAAATTCAATGAACGCATTGGTTGAGGAAGAGATAAACATGTTTTGATTCGGAGATCTCAATATCTCCTATAACCCAATGAATTCCCCATTTCTGATTTCCACTTTCTCTTTACATTCTGCAATTAAATTCATGCAATCACCCCCATTCCCTTTTAATTTCAGCAATTTAGCTTCTGCTCTTTACTTCATGCAATTTAAGATTCCGCCATTTCAATTTCTTGTCATTTACGTTTCCCGCCAATTTTACATTCCGCAATTCTCATCTAAATTTTGATTTCGCTCAACTAGAACACACTTCTAATCCGAATTGCTCACTCAACCAATCCTTGTGGGATTCGACCTCACTCTATTGTGAGTTTTTACTTGACGATAACCGGTGCACTTGCCGGAAGGAATTTTGCCGATCGTGCAATTTCCTAAATCGTGGCATAACAAGTTTATGCGCATCAGACTATAGGCGCATGCCATTTGGGTTATGTAATGCCCCTGCAACTTTCCAACGCTGCATGCTTTCTATCTTTTCAAATATGATAGAAAAATTCATTGAAGTTTTTATGGATGATTTCTCGGTATTCAGAGATTCTTTTCCTAGTTGCCTACATCACCTCGCCTTGGTATTGAAAAGGTGCCAATAGACCAATTTGGTCTTGAACTGGGAAAAATGCCACTTCATGGTGACAGGGGGAATAGTCCTTGGTCACAAAGTCTCTCACCAAGGCATTGAGGTTGATAGAGCTAAAGTGGAACTTATTGAAAAACTACCCCCACCCAGTGATGTCAAGGCAATTAGAAGTTTTTTAGGGCATGCTGGTTTTTACAGAAGATTTATTAAAGATTTTTCAAAGATAGCCAAGCCCTTAAGCAATCTCCTCGTATCTGATACACCATTCATCTTTGATGAAACCTGCATGCTAGCATTTGCACATTTGAAAATGAGGTTATCCTTTGCTCCTATCATTTCCCCACCTGATTGGAACCTACCATTTGAATTGATGTGCGATGCATCTGATTTTGTAGTTGGGGCAGTGTTAGGACAAAGGAAAGATAACCTAGTTCGTGTGATATACTATGCTAGCAAAGTCCTTAATGAAACTCAAAGAAATTATACCACTACTGAAAAGGAGTTGCTAGCAATAGTTTTTGCATTTGACAAATTTAGATCATACCTCATTGGTGCTAAAGTGATCGTTTTTACAGATCACACAGCACTTAAATATTTTTTTGCCAAGCAAGAATCGAAGCCAAGACTAATAAGGTGGATCTTACTGTTGCAGGAATTCGATATTGAAATCAGAGACAAGAAGGGAGTGGAGAACAAGGTGGCAGATCACTTATCTAGAATCCCTCATGATCAAGGTGGAGAAAATGATACAAGTGTTAACGAGCTCTTCCCTGATGAGCAGTTGATGACAGTTCATAAAGCACCATGGTTCGCAGATATTGCAAATTTCAAGGCAACTGGAGCATTACCACCAGGGATCAATAAACATCAAAAGAGGAAGCTCATGAATGATGCAAAATACTTTGTCTGGGACGAGCCATATCTCTTCAAGAAATGTTCAGATAGAATTCTTAGAAGATGTGTCTCGGAAGAGGAAGGGAGAGAAGTCCTGTGGAACTGCCACGGTTCATGCTATGGTGGGCACTTTGGAGGGGACAGAATTGCGACAAAGGTGTTACAAAGCGGATTCTTTTGGCCCACTCTTTTCAAGGATGCCAAAGAGCTAGTAAAAAGTTGCAATGAATGCCAAAGATCTGGAAACCTACCCAAAAGAAACGCCATGCCACAAAATTTCATCTTGGAACTTGAACTGTTTGATGTGTGGGGAATTAATTTCATGGGACCATTCCCAACCTCATATGCAAACAATTACATCCTGGTAGAAGTAGATTATGTTTCCAAGTGGGTAGAGGCTATTGCAACCCTAACTAATGATAACAAGGTAGTCATGAACTTCCTCAGGAAGAATATCTTTAGCCGGTTTGGAGTCCCAAGAGCCCTCATCAGTGATGGAGGGAGCCACTTTTGTAACAAACCATTAGAAGCTCTCCTCTTACGATATGGGGTAAAACACAAAGTAGCCACACCTTACCACCCTCAAACAAGTGGGCAAACTGAGATATCCAACAGAGAGCTGAAGAGGATCCTGGAAAAGACTGTGGGCGCATCTAGAAAGGATTGGTCGAAGAAGTTGGATGATGCTCTGTGGGCATACAGAACAGCATTCAAAACTCCACTTGGAATGTCTCCATATCAATTAGTCTATGGGAAAGCTTGTCATTTACCACTGGAGCTGGAACATAAAGCTCTTTGGGCTATCAAGATACTAAATTTTGACAGCATTGCTGCTGGTGCAAAAAGAATCTTGCAGCTGCAAGAGATGGAGGAATTCAGGTCACAAGCCTATGAAAACACTAAGATGTATAAAGAGAAGGCAAAAAGAAAACATGACATGCACTTGGCACCCAGGAGTTTCAAAAAAGGGCAGCAAGTACTCCTTTACAATTCTAAATTAAGGCTGTTCCCAGGGAAACTCAAGTCAAGGTGGTCCGGACCTTTCTTGGTTACAAAAGTATCACCATATGGCCATATCGAAATCACGGATGAAGGTTCCAAGAGGACTTTTACAGTGAATGGACAAAGACTCAAGCATTATCTGGGCAACATGGGGGAAGACCCCAGAGTAAAGTACCATCTCAAATAATTAAGAACTCGTCGAGCTAGCGACGATAGAAGAGCGCTCTGTTGGGAGGCAACCCAACCTCAGGTAGTTTCAATTTCATCCTTATTTCAATAAAGTCACAAGTGGTTTCCCCTGTATTGAAAGGAGCTAAGTTTGGTGTTCCACACCAGAACAATCCAAGAGTGATGGTGTAATTCTAAGTTTGGTATTCCACTAAAGAACATTGGTTAGAATTACACCCCACTCCCAAAAGAACATTGCTAGCTCCATCCAACCAAGAGAAACCACTTAGGTGTAGTTAGACTATAGGTGATCATTGCTTTGTTGATAACAAGATATGAGGGTCTCTGCATATATGCAATGTTGTGCACTGGGCAAAGAACTAAGTTTGGTGTTCACACACCAAACTGAGTTCAAGAGGCACAAGCATACTTATAAGCTAACTATGTCTCAAGTGCTTTGGGAACAAGCAACTTCCAGTGACCTTGTAGGAATCTTATAAGGAAATGGTGCACCTTCACCCAAAGAAGCGAGGCAACAAAAACTAGGAGGATGACAAAGAGAGAGGGGGACTAGAGATCATCACCCGAAGGTTGTATTGTTACCTGATTCCATTGTACTTAGAATTGTTGAAAGTTGGAGGTCCGAATTGCACTTTTGATTTGTAGTTACTTGCAGTTGAACTCTTTTTAAAATTCTGTCTTTTAAAGTTTTCCTTCTGAATAGGTCCATGATTTCTGGTTTAAATGTCACTACATCATTCCCTTATTTACTTGTAAGCTTGTCCTTTTTTATCAAATGAAGAAGAGAATGTTTATGTTCTTAAAAGACCAGAGTAGGGTTCCTAATGTGGAAGTGCATTCATGAATCTTTGGGGTAGTCATAAGTTAGCTAAGTTGGTTCAACCACAAGGCTAGGAGGACAACTATCTATCCTGAATACTTTGCTTTGGATACACTCATGAGACTAAGTTAATAACAAGATCCTAAGAAGAGAAAAGGGAAAAAACAATGGAAGTGAAAAACAAAAGAAAAAGAGTAAGCAATCAGGCTAGGCATCAATGGTTTTAAGCTTGAGGCAAGTGTCTGTGGTGCTCCTGTGTGAGGGATATACTTGGATGAATAAGCTCTTAGGGGTGCTTTATCACTTGGTAACTTGGGTTAACTAACCCGGGATTATCAGCTGAAAATCCACTATCAAGAGTAACCCTCACTACAGAGCATTTAGTAACCCAAAGAGGTGCTGGACACCAAGGTCTCAAGAAAAGAAAATAAATAAACTATATGCCTGTGGGGTGTATGTATGGGGGAGAGACTTGAGGGAGTAAGTCCTTAGGGGTGCTTCAACACCTAGCACCTTGAACCAACTGGTTCGGGAGTGTTGGCTGAAAGCTTATCTTAAAGAGTTGCCCCCTTACAGAGCACTTAGCCTAAATAACACAAATAACCCTTGAAATAACAATAAAATGATCAATGAATAAAAGTCTCATGAGATATAAACAAAGTAAGTGTTTAGGAACATGATAAAGGTCTGAAAGCCAGTAATGGAATGAACCTAAGTTGCTATGCATGAAACCACCATAAAATCAGTAATATGACTTCCACAAGAATGACTCATTCCTCTGGATATTCCATTCATCATTTTCTTGTTCCAGTACTTGCTTAGGGACAAGCAAGCTTTAAGTTTGGTGTTGTGATGCCAGGGCATTTTGGCCAGTTTCACTGACCTTTTCTTTACTGTTTTTAGGTTAGTTTCATGCATTTCTTTAGGAAATAAGCTAGTTTTGGGTAAATATTCACTTATGCCTTGACTCAAGCATACATTGTGCATTCTACATGATTTCATGAGGATTTTGCATAAGTTTAGTGACAAATATTATGTTGCATTACTCATGACTTGGACTAGAGCTTTGATGCACTTTGTTGCTTGATTTCAGGACCAAAAAGGAGCAAGAAAAGGGGAGGTAACTTGCAAAGATTAATGAGAAAAGTGATTGCCAATAACACTCTCAAAAAGCCATCAATCCCCACGTTAGAGAGTCACGTTAACCAAGTTAACGTGAACTCTAACGTGGAGAAAAGAAGTTGAGCCAACGTTAGTGACACTCAACATTGTCACTAACGTTGGCAATTACTCATAAGTGGCCACGTTAGAAGCCACATTAACCTAGTTAACGTGGCCTCTAACGTTAAGGGGGAGGGAGAGAAGCCAACGTTAGTGACACTCAACATTGTCACTAACGTTGGCCTATGGTGCTAAGTACCACGTTAACTCCCACGTTAACTTGGTTAACGTGGGAACTAACGTAGAGGATGAAGAGTTGTCGACAACGTTAGTGACACTCAACATTGTCACTAACGTTGAAGCAACCACACAACCCCCAAGAGTCACGTTAACTTCCATGTTAACTTGGTTAACGTGGAAGCTAACGATGAGAAATGAAGGATGAGCCAACGTTAGTGACACTCAACATTGTCACTAACATTGGGATGGCTAAAAGATGGCCACGTTAGAAGCCACGTTAACCTAGTTAACGTGGACTCTAACGTGAGACCTAGGGGCACATTGGAACGTTAGTGACAATGTTGAATGTCACTAATGTTCTCGAAAGATGGCAAAGGCCACGTTAGAAGCCACGTTAACCTAGTTAACGTGAGCTTTAACGTGAAGCAAGAAGGGGCACACTGGAACGTTAGTGACAATGTTGAGTGTCACTAACGTTCTCGAAGGATGACAAGGCAACGTTAAAAGTCACGTTAACCTAGTTAACGTGGGTTTTAACGTGAGGCAAAGAGGTGCATTGGAACGTTAGTGACAATGTTATGTGTCACTAACGTTCCCGAACTTGGACTTTCACTAAATGATTAACACTCCTTACACCCTGAGCTTAAGTCTCTGCCCACTCCGCACTTTCTCTCTGCAAGTAAAGCCAAGCCCAAATAAAGAAAGGAACTGCTTCAAACTCAAGATCCAAAGGCCCAAGACTTGAAGAGTGAACTAGAACCTGAGAAGAGTAGTATATATAGGAGTAGCTTTGAATTGTAAAATAGTTCTGGAAGCTGAGGAATTACTCTCTGTATTTACTTTCTTTGCAATTTCTAGTTTTATGATGTATTCTCCATCTTTATTTTCATTTTCAAGAGCTATGAACAACTAAACCCCTTTCATTGGGTTAGGGAGCTCTGTTGTAATTTGATGGATCAATACTAATTTTCATTGTTCTTCTTCTATCTTTCCTCTTGATTTTACTTGAAAGCTTTCGATCTTCATCCAATTGAGTAGTTATCTTGGAAGAGAAGCTATTCAAACTTGGATCTCTTTTGAACCTTGGAAGAGGAATGAAGAGATCAAGCTAGAAATGCTTTCTCATGCTGGACCAAATTGGGTTTGGATGGGTATGTGACTGTAACCCTCTCAATACTTGGTTTGGGAAATGCATGTGGTATAATCAGTGACCATACTTCATCTCTTCTCATGAGCAATTGACCAAGGAATTGGCTATTGATCAAGATTTGAGAGATTGAATTGCAAGGAATTGTAATTCAATCACTTAAGATTGCCAAGGAGATCAATGAGTGCATTGATTGAGGAAGAGATGAAAATGAACTTGATCCGGAGAATTGCAACATCTCCTAAGCTCAATGAACTCCCCATCTCTAATCTTACCCATTCTCTTTAATTTCTGCGATTTACTTTTATGAGCAAATCCCCCATTCCCATTTATAATTCTGCAATTTATTTTCAGTCATTTACTTCCATTCATTTAATTCTAGCATTTACTTTTTTGTTATTTACATTCCCGCCATTTTATTTTCTGCAACTCTCAACCCAATTTCTATTCGCTCAACTAGAACATTCTTCTAATTAAAGTTGCTTGATCAATCAATCCCTGTGGGATTCAACCTCACTCTATTGTGAGTTTTTACTTGACGACAACTTCGGTACACTTGCCGAAGGAAGATTTGTTGAGAGACAAGTTTTCCCCGCATCAATATACTCTGTTATTCCCATCTTTACTCCAGCATCTTTGCAGAGCATAGAGATTAGGCTTGGATAAGCCAACCTGGCATCCTTGGAGTTCTTGTTTGCGAGTATGTAGAATTCAGATGGAATCAGTTGATGAACTTCTACTTCTTTTCCCAACATAATGCAATGGATCATCACTGCTCTTTTAACGTTGACTTCAGAACGGTTGCTGGTGGGCAATATAGAACATCCAATGAAGTCTAGCCATCCTCTGGCGACTGGTTTGAGATCTTCTCTCTTGAGTTGATTTGGGACACCCCTCGTGCTGGTGGTCCACCTGGCTCCAGGGATGCATATATCCTCTAGAATCTTATCCAGGCCCTTGTTTGTTCTCATCATTCTCCTATTGAAGGAGTCTGGGTCATCTTTCAGCTGAGGTAGCTTAAAGATCTCCCTGATTTTGTCAGGGTGGATGTGAACAATATTTCCTCTTACCGCAGTCCTATAGTCATAGAGGGCAGTTCTAGATATTCTCTGCCTGTCTGTTTGCCACAGATTAGCGTAGAATTCCTGAACCATATTCCTTCCCACTTTCATTTCAGGATTAGCTAGGACTTCCCAGTTCCTGTTTCGAATCTGCTCTTGGATCTCCGGATATTCATCTTCTTTCAGATCGAACTTGACTTCCGAGATCACTGATCTTAGACCCATTATTTTGTAGTAATGGTCTGAATGTTCTTTGGTTAAGAACCTCCCTTGATTCCAAAGTGGTTTTGGAACACTCTCTTTCTTGCCTCTTGGAGTGGGTTATTTTCCTTTAGGAGCCATGATCTTAGTGGGTATGGTTTAGTGATCACGGATAAACACACCAAACTTAGAGGTTTGCTTGTCCTCAAGCAAAAGAAAGAAAGGATAGGGATAGAAGGAGAGCGAGTGTTGAATGGTGGATGAGAGGAGGGAGGCCGAATGTGTTTTTAAAAGGGAGGGGTGGGTTTTCGAAAATAGGGAGAAAGATAAGATAGAAGATATGATTTAAAAAGAAATAAGTATGATAAGAAAAGATATAATTTAAAATTGAAGAGATATGAAAGATATTTGAAAAAGATAAATTTGGATTTTTGAAAAAGATAATATGGAGATTAAAAAAAAGATATTGATTAGTTGAAAAGATTTTAGAATGAAAAGAGATAGATTTGTTTTGAAAATTTGAAAAAGAGTTGAATTGGATTGAAAAAAAGGATTTGTGCTTATGGATTAAGATACATTTGATATTTTTAAAGTAGGGTTTTTAGAAATTAGGGATTTTAGAAATCAGGGTTTGTAACATGTTTATGCAAGAAATCATGAATTGAAACATGAAAATTAAAATTAAAATGAAAAATATGAAGTAAAAACGAAATTACCTCCTCCCCACCATCCTGGCGTTTGAACGCCCAAACGCTGCATGTTTTGGGCGTTCAACGCCCAACTGCTGCTTCTCCTGGGCGTTCAACACCCAGTAGTTGCTTCTTTCTGGCGTTGAACGCCAGGAACTCCTTTGTCACTGGGCATTTTTCTGAATGCCCAGGACGCTGTAAATCTGGCGTTAAACGCCCAGAAGATGCTTTTTTCTGGCGTTTAATGCCCAGATGGCTATCCTTACTGGCGTTTTCTTGCCAGTGAGCTCTTTTTCTCTGTTTTGTGTGCAAAATCCTTTTGTAACCCTGTAAACTTATACAATTGACTCTTTACTTTAGTATCAATGAGCTTTATATAAACAAATAAAATCAAGAATAGGGCAAAATGCTTAGAAGAAGTGATGCCCATGGCTGGGTTGCCTCCCAGCAAGCGCTTCTTTATTGTCTTTAGTTGGACCTTGCTGAGTTTTTAATCTAGCCTCAGCCGTGAGCACTCTTGCTCAACATTTCCTTCAAGATAGTTGATGCGCATAAACTAGTTATGCTACGATTTAGGAAATTGTACGATCGGCAAAATTCCTTCCGGCAAGTGCACCGGTTATCGTCAAGTAAAAACTCACAATAGAGTGAGGTCGAATCCCACAAGGATTGGTTGAGTGAGCAATTCGGATTAGAGGTGTGTTCTAGTTGAGCGGAATCAAGATTTAGATGAGAATTGCGGAATGTAAAATTGGCGGGAAATGTAAATGACAAGAAATTTAAATGGCGGAATCTTAAATTGCATGAATTAAAGAGCAGAAGCTAAATTGCTGAAATTAAAAGGGAATGGGGGTGATTGCATGAATTGAGTTGCAGAATGTAAAGAGAAAGTGGAAATCAGAAATGGGGAATTCATTGGGTTATAGGAGATATTGAGATCTCCGAATCAAAACATGTTTATCTCTTCCTCAACCAATGCGTTCATTAAATTTTGCTTGGCAATCTTATATGATTGGATCCCAATCCCTTGGCTCACCAATTCTCTCTAAAAACAAACAAATTCCCAATCCCTTGGTTTAAATGTTCATAAGAAGAGATGATGCTCGATCACTGATTATACCACACAGTTTCATGAACCACAATTTGGTAGGATTACATGTCACAATATCCATCCAAACCCCAATCCAATTCACTGTGAGAAAGCTTCTCTAGCATGAATCCTCCATTCCTTTCCCAAGGTTCCGAAGGATTCCAATTATGGGTAGTTTCTTTCCCAAGACAACTACCCAATGGAATTAGATCGAGAAGCTTTCTAACAAAATTCAAGAGAAAAGATTGAAGAAGAAGATAAACTATTATTGATTCATTGAATTACAATAGAGCTCCCTAACCCAATGAAAGGGGGTTTAGTGAGTCATAGCTCTGAATTCAATTACAAAGAAATGAAAACTAGCTAAATGAAAAGGTAAAAAGTCCTTCCTAACTTAAATTCTATCCTATTTATACACTTTCTATATTGAGCTTCTGTTATGTTTCTTGGGCTTTGAGGCCTCTCCCTGCTTTCCTTTTGCTTTGGGTTTATGATCCATAATCTTGATGAGGCTGCTGATCCAAATTCTGTAACATTCATTGAGCCAACTTAGTGATAATCAAATAATAATACATGACTCAACAATTTGAAATTTCAGACTCATCAATCCTTCAGGCCCAATCCCATAAACCATGATATTCAATTGGGTTTCATGCCAGAGTAAGTTTAAGTTAATGTTTGTGCTCAAAGACTAACTTTAAACCGCAATATTTTTGGCCCAGAAACCTTTTCCAAGAGTGGCGTTTAAGTTGCAGTTTAAGCTTAAACTGCAGCTTAAACGCCAGACACTTCCAGTGAAGCCTTTTGTAGAAGCACGTTTAAGCTTCAGTTTAAGGTTAAACTGAAGCTTAAACGTGGAAATGGAAGAAGGCAGCCCTGGAGAGTCGAACACGTTTAAGCTCCAGTTTAAGGTTAAACTGGAGCTTAAACGTGGAAGAGGAGAAAGCCATCCTGGAGGTCGAACACGTTTAAGCTCCAGTTTAAGGTTAAACTGGAGCTTAAACGTGGAAGAGGAGAAAGCCATCCTGGAGGTCGAACACGTTTAAGCTCCAGTTTAAGGTTAAACTGGAGCTTAAACGTGGAAGAGGAGAAAGGTAGCCCTGGAGGTGTCGAACACGTTTAAGCTCCAGTTTAAGGTTAAACTGGAGCTTAAACGTGGAAATGGAGAAAGCAACCCTGGAGGAGAAACTTGGTGGAACACGTTTAAGCTCCAGTTTAAGGTCAAACTGGAGCTTAAACGTGGAAATGGCTCCCTGGTGCTTTTCCCCTTTCTGGCGTTTAACCTCCAGTTTAAGGTTAAACTGGAGGTTAAACGTGGAACTGCCCCCTTTGGTGCTCTTCTCACTTCTGGCGTTTAACCTCCAGTTTAAGGTCAAACTGGAGGTTAAACGTGGGCGTGCTTCTTTGGTGAGACTTCCATTCTGGCGTTTAACCTCCAGTTTAAGGTTAAACTGGAGGTTAAACTTCAATTCCAGCATTTCTTAGCCTTCATGATTCTGGCGTTTAAGCTCCAGTTTAGGCTTAAACTGGAACTTAAACTCCACATGTGATATTCAAGCTTCCTTTATTGATTTTGTTGCTTCCTTGCTTAGCCTCTTCTTCCCTGAAATCATCCAAACAATTGCATCAAAGTCTTGCAAAATTTCATGAGAAATCTTCCATTCATAGCATTCAAGTAATATAACTAAAACTCATGGAATTTGCATCAAAATCATATTGTTTGGATGGTTCATTGCTTTGTTATTCTTTTAACCATTCTTGGTTACTTTAAGCTCAAGAAAATGTATAAAACCACTAAAACTAACAGAAAAATACTAGTGAAACTAGCCTAAGATGCCTTGGCATCACAACACCAAACTTAATACTTGCTTGTCCCTAAGCAAGTCCTGAGTTATTTAAGAAGAAAGTATGAAACAGAAAGCAATTACATTGGCTATATTAGCAAGCATTTGAAGTTCATCAGAAGGGTTTTATGCAGAAAGTTGCAGTATCACTTTTTCATTCTTATCAGGTAAGATTATCACTTTTCCTTGCATCCATCAAACACTGCTATGGTCTCTTGTTATTTTTATGTCCTTGGCACTTCTCTTCTTTGTTTTTCTTTTCTTTTTCTTAGAGCTTCTTTGCTCCTTGTTTGCTTAGTGTCATGTGTTGCACAAGCCTTTGGCATTTTCTTTTTCTTATCAGTGCACTACACATATCCACTTCAGGCATTTTAGTTCACATTTCTTCTTGAGACATTGGTGCCCAGCACCTCTTTGTGTGACTAAATGTTTTGTATTTAGGTTGCTCTTGATAATGGACTTTTGGTTGATAATCCCGGGTTAGTTAACCCAAGTTACCGAGTGTTGAAACACTCCTCAGAACCTATTCATCCAAGCATATCCTTAATACATAAACACCACAGGCATTTGTCTCAGAAGTTCAAACCATTGGTGCCTAGCTTATTTTCTCAATTTTTTTTCTTTTTGGTTGCCCTTTTTCAGTGGCTTTTTCTTCTTCTTTTTCTTTCTTTTTCATGGCCAAAGACATTTATTCATCAAGATCCATAGACAGTTTTCAATTTCTACATAAAAAATGATAATTCTACACTCTATTTCCAGTGATCTGACTAAACAATCAAGCATGCATACCACCACTTAATTCTACTTGATTTGTCACTAATTGAGCCAAGTTACTTTTGTTCAAACTTTTCTTTTATTTTAGGAAACAGAACAAGCATGGCAAGCACTTGTTTAAGAAGGTGAAGTTATATCCAAACATCTAGGCATTCTCTTTATTCAAAGCAATAAACAGACACACATACTAGAGACTTCACATTAAAAACTTAAATGACTCATAATGAAAGAAATCTCATAAAGACAATTCATCAATTATCATTTGATTATTAAGGAGAGAGACCACCTCTCATTTATTGCTTGGTTCTTCTTGATTCTTGGGATCCTGCTTCTTCTTGCTTCCTACCCCTTTTTGACCACTTGAACTTCCTTTGTCTTTTCTTATGAGCTTTTTCCAGAATCCAGCCTTTTTCATTGTTTCTTCCACTCCTTTTTCAAGGATCATTGCCTTGTTTATTTCTCCTTCTTTCCTCCCTTTGAAATACTCATCAAAAGCTGGGAATGCTGGGTCCATCTTGTGTAAGTGTTCTCCTATGTAGTTAAGCTTGATTTGCGAACTGATGTTGTAATCAGCTTGGACTGAGTATCTTGCATTCTGTAAAGTGGTGGCTTCCTTGATTGCCAAGACATTGGCATCTTGGTGTTGGCATATGTGGCCGAAGGATTCCTGTAAGTGTAAATTCTGTTCCCTTTGCAGATCCAAGAATCTTGATTCAAAGTTCCTTTGCATATCCATCATTTTTAGGTGAAAGTCCTCTTGTCTCTCCTGAGACCTCATGTATTGTTGAGACATTCCTTCCATGATTTCCTGCATTCTGCTCATATCCATGGGGTCTCTAGGAGTTTGTTGTCTTCTTTCTGGAATTGCTTGCTCTTCTTGCTCTTCTTCTCTATCTTCTCCTTCCTGTCCTTCTTGTTCAGCTTCTTGCTCTTCTTCCGCTTGTTGCCCTTCTTCATTTCTTCTTTTTGTATGTCTTGGAGGAGTTGGGCCAAGAGTCATTCTGTACGCAGTTATGGCCAATCCCGGATATAGCCAATTAGGTCTTTCATCTTCAAGTGGTACTTGGGCATCGATGCATAGTCTAATGATGGTGCTAGGGAAGTGGAGCCAGGATTCAGGGTCACTTTTCTCACTAAACTCTTGTATCTGTTCAGCAATGAGTTTATGAACTTTGATCTCCCCTCCCACCATAATGCAATGAAGCAAGATGGCTCTTTTAGGGACTATTTCTGAAGAGTTTGCAGTGGGTAGGATGGATCTCCTAACTATTGCATACCACCCTTTAGCTTCAGGTGTTAGGTCTCCCCTTCTCAAGACTCTTGGAGCCCCTCTTGTTTTTCTCACCCATTCAGCTCTGATGGCACAAAGATCTTCAGCAATAGTCGTGTAGTCAGGTTCTCCTATCATCCTTTCCTCATAACTTGCTTGGCTGAAATGTATGTTTTTCAGGCCAAGAGTTTTCATGATTGCCTTGGGGCTGAAGTCAACTTCCACCCCTCTCACATAGCTTTTGTATGTGGGTTTCTTGGTTGAGTCTTCCCTCACTGCATTTGCATAGAACTCCTTCACCAAGTTGATGTTGATTTTAGTGATTGGCTTAGTCAGGAGCTCCCACTTCCTCTTTTTGATCTTCTCCCAAACACCTGGGAACTCATCCTTTTCAAGGTCAAAGGGAACCTCAGCTAGTACCCTTTTAGGTCTCATCCATTCGGCTTGAATCTCATGGAAAACTGATTTGTATCTCCTTGCATCGAATTCCCTGTTCTCCTCCATTGGTTGCTTGTCTTTTCTTCTTTTGTGGCTAGATGAAGCTGCCATTGGTTCTTTAGTTTTGGGGTAAGTGACAAGCTAAAGTTGACAAGGTGAAGCAAGAAGTGTTGTTGGAAATGTGGGGAGGTTGTTTTCGGCAAGAGATAGTTTATGCTATGATGAAGAAAATGTGCATGAAGGAGATTTGGTGGTGTTGAACTCGTTCCCCAAGTGGTTCTTTATAGGGTCCTTAAGTGAAAAATGGACGGCTAGGGTGGTTTGTGAAGGGTGGCTTGATGGTAAATATATGAATTAGGGAGAAGGACGAATTGCTTTTCATTTTCTTGGAAGTATTCTGGGTGCATTAGGTTATACATGTAGCAATCTTTTCTTGCAGAACTTCCTTTTCCCATGTGTTAGCTTCAAAGACTTGTGAACTTTCTTTTTGACCAAGCACCGTACCTCCCTTTGTCTTTTTCCTCCATTTTTGTCTTTTCTTTTGTACCTGCACAAACAAACAAGTTTGCTATCATTTTTCGGTCCATGTGAATGATGAATAGTACTTGCACATGTAAATCAATGATTGACTCCATGAGCTTATAGCCGTGACTTTTGTATGTATGCACACTTATTATTGGACACCAAACTTAGTGTTTGGTAAAGTCTCCTGATGACATGAAATCCATATTGGTTGTCCTTAATGAATGTGCATAATTCTAATAAATCATAGTCACTTTGGCTCTTTGATTCTAAACAAAGTTACTACCCTAAGTAATTAAAACCAAAGTATTAAAACATGCGAATGGTTTACTTGTCATGAATTTCGAAACCCAGAGGAACTTCTTGCTTTTTATGAACCGTGTTCAAAGAGGAACACCAAACTTAATGTTTGGTTGTGCTCTTTGCATGAAAAATTGAATGCATTTTGAATAAAATTTGGGGGTGCCTTCAGGCACACCAAACTTAGAGACAAATTGTATTTTATATGCAATGTTTAGTGCACTCTTTCACCAGTTGTCCTGAGGATTCAAGTTCATGCATAAGAAACCATGCTTTATTAGATGCAAAACAAAACAATAAAGAGTAAGGATATTAAAAACATGGGTTGCCTCCCATGAAGCGCTTCTTTAACGTCACTAGCTTGACGGTTGTCCCTTGTTAGGGTGGATTGTAGTGCTTGACGTCTTCTCCTCTTACTATGAAAACGTCCCCATTTGATTCCTTCATGACTTCTAAATGTTCCATAGAAAGAACCTTCCTGATTGTGAACACTTGAGGGAGCTGGGAAGGAATGGTTTTGAGGCCAGGTGGGATTGGCAGATAATGACTTGATATCACTTCATCTCCCGGAGAGAAACCTTCAGTGGGAATTTTCTTGTTTCTCCACCCTCTTGGCAATTTCTTTACAATTCTTCCCTTTCTCTTGAGGATTTCTTCATTGACCCTTATGCTAGGAAGATCCTTCTGATCTGTTTCCATTGATTCTTGTGGCTTTAACTCTTGCAACTCTTGTTTGCCTTCCAAGGACTGTTTTAGAGTTTCAGCTGCTGGATTACTTTCCTCCAAACACAGATGGCTACTATCATCCTTAGGCTTTTCAAGTTCTGGTTCAGGCTCAGATGCAGGTTTGAAAACTTTGAAAATGAGCTGTTCATCATGTATTCTCAGAATTAGCTCTCCTTGTTCTACATCTATGAGCACTCTAGTAGTGGCTAGAAATGGTCTTCCCAGAATGATAGGGTGTAGGTAGCTTTCCTCCATGTCCAAAATGACAAAGTCTGTGGGGAAGTAATAATCTCCCACTTTCACCAGCACATTCTCAACTACCCCTTCAGCTTGCTTCTGAGTTTTGTCAGCCAGTTGTATGATTACATCAGTGGATCTCACCTCATTCAGTTGTAGCCTCTTCATAAGAGTTAGAGGCATCACATTTATGCTAGCTCCTAGATCACAGAATCCTCTATCAATTTTTGTTTCTCCTATGATGCAAGGAATATGAAAACTTCCTGGGTCTGTTTTCTTAGAGACTGTGTCTTTCTTGATCAGAGCACTGCATTCTTTGTTCATTGTTACCGTTTGTCCTCCCTTCAAAACTCTTTTCTTGCTCAACAATTCCTTTAAATACTTGATGTGTGTAGGCATTTGATGGAGAATCTCAAGAAAGGGAATATTGATATGGAGAGACTTAAATGTCTCTAAAAACCTTGAATAGGTTTTCCCTTTTTCACCTCCTCTTAACCTCTGAGGAAATGGTGCTTTTGGTTGGTATGTTTCCATCGTGCCTTTTTGCAGTTCCTTGGCTTGCTTAGTTTCACTTTCCTGCTTAGCTTCTTCAACACCTTCCTTCAAGGTTTCTGGCTCCTGCTCTGAGGGCCTGATTCCTTCTTCTTCTGAGACTTCCTTCAATATGGTGATGGCCTTGCATTCTTCCCATCTCACTCTCATTTGTTCCCCTTTAGGATTCTTTTCTGTGTCACTAGGGAACACTGCAGTTGATTTGGGGGCCTGTTGAGATAGCTCTCCTACTTGAGACTCCATCCTCTTGAGTTTTTCACCATGGTTTCTTAAGGTAGTTCTCACATCATCCCTGAAGCTTTTCAATTCAATTATGTCTTGACTCATGGTTGCCATCATTCCTTCTATCCAGTTTAATTGATCTTGAAATTGTTGGTTCGGATTAGGTTGGGTAGGTTGATTATTTTGGCCATGATATGGTGGTTGAGAGTAAGTGTTTTGTGTGGCTTGGTATGATCTTTGGTTGGAGTTTTGGTATGTGGAATTGTTATGTTGGTTGTGGTTGTAAGGTTTGTGGTTTTGTGGTTGGGTTTGTTGGTTCCCCCACCCAAAGTTTGGGTGATTTTTCCATCCTGGGTTGTAAGTGTTGGAATTTGGATCATATGATTGCCTTTGTTGGTTTCCCACATAGTTGGCCTCTTCCCAATCACCTCCTTCAATGCTTACTTCCTCTTGATCTTGTGTGTGTATTGCAGCCACTTGCTTTGTTTCTAATTGTCTGGTAAGCTCTGCTAGTTGCTTGGCAAACACCTTGTTTTGGGCTAGAATTGTATCAACATGGTTCAGCTCCATGACTCCCTTAGTGTTGTGCCTCTCTGATGCATAGTAGTACTCATTCTCAGCCACTGTCTCAATCACTTCAATGGCTTCTTCCACAGTCTTTTTCCTGTTCAATGAACCTCCTGATGAATGGTCTACAGCCTTCCTTGATTCATAAGAGAGTCCATCATAGAAAATATGCAATTGCACCCAGTCATGGAACATGTCTGGTGGGCATTTCCTTGTCAAATCCTTGAACCTCTCCCATGCCTCGTAGAGAGTTTCACCATCTTGTTGTCTAAAAGTTTGAACCTCAGATCGAAGCCTATTGACCTTTTGTGGGGGGTAGAAACGTGCCAGAAACTTGCTTTCCACCTCATCCCATGTTGTTAGACTCCCCCTTGGGAATGATTCCAGCCACTTAGCTGCTTTGTCCCTAAGTGAAAATGGGAACAAAAGCAGTTTATAGGCATCTTCCTGGACTCCATTGGACTTCACAGTGTCACAAATTCTCAGGAATTTTGTGAGATGTTGGTTTGGGTCTTCATTAGCACTTCCACCAAATGAACAATGATTCTCCACAAGTGATATTAGCTGTGGTTTGAGCTCAAAATTGTTGGCCTGAATGGGTGGTTTCTGAATGCTGCTACCACAATTCCCAGAGGTTGGGTTTATGTATGAACTAAGAACCCTCCTCTCAGGAATGGCATTGTTTCCATCGGCTCTCTCATGGTTGTGAACTTCTCTATCCATGTTGAGATCTAGAGCTTCCTCAAAATTGTCCTCAGATTCTCCTTCAGATTCTTCTTCTCCCAGTACTCTCTTCCCTCTTGCTTCCCTTCTAAGTCTATGAAGGGTCCTCTCTGGTTCGGTATATGGAGGAGTCGATGTCTCTCCTCTCCTACCTGTCATACAAGAACACAGCACAGGCAACAAACAAGTGAAATACTCTTGGTTAATGGAAGAGTATGGTTAGAGCAATTGAGGAATTAATTCAAACAGTTAGTGAGTCAGTGAGTTAGTTGCTTGAATTTAAAGGCATAAAGAAAGAAAGCATGTAACAGAGTGCAGAAATTAAAATTCAACAAGTAACTTGTACTGAATTAATCAAAACAAACAAAAAAATATTGCTCAATCTAGTTAACTTCCAATTTGAGAATTGTCAATCGAAAACCAATCCCCGGCAACGGCGCCATAAACTTGATGCGCATAAACTAGTTATGCTACGATTTAGGAAATTGCACGATCGGCAAAATTCCTTTCGGCAAGTGCACCAGTTATCGTCAAGTAAAAACTCACAATAGAGTGAGGTCGAATCCCACAAGGATTGGTTGAGTGAGCAATTCGGATTAGAGGTGTGTTCTAGTTGAGCGGAATCAAGATTTAGATGAGAATTGCGGAATGTAAAATTGGCGGGAAATGTAAATGACAAGAAATTTAAATGGCGGAATCTTAAATTGCATGAATTAAAGAGCAGAAGCTAAATTGCTGAAATTAAAAGGGAATGGGGGTGATTGCATGAATTGAGTTGCAGAATGTAAAGAGAAAGTGGAAATCAGAAATGGGGAATTCATTGGGTTATAGGAGATATTGAGATCTCCGAATCAAAACATGTTTATCTCTTCCTCAACCAATGCGTTCATTAAATTTTGCTTGGCAATCTTATATGATTGGATCCCAATCCCTTGGCTCACCAATTCTCTCTAAAAACAAACAAATTCCCAATCCCTTGGTTTAAATGTTCATAAGAAGAGATGATGCTCGATCACTGATTATACCACACAGTTTCATGAACCACAATTTGGTAGGATTACATGTCACAATATCCATCCAAACCCCAATCCAATTCACTGTGAGAAAGCTTCTCTAACATGAATCCTCCATTCCTTTCCCAAGGTTCCGAAGGATTCCAATTATGGGTAGTTTCTTTCCCAAGACAACTACCCAATGGAATTAGATCGAGAAGCTTTCTAACAAAATTCAAGAGAAAAGATTGAAGAAGAAGATAAACTATTATTGATTCATTGAATTACAATAGAGCTCCCTAACCCAATGAAAGGGGGTTTAGTGAGTCATAGCTCTGAATTCAATTACAAAGAAATGAAAACTAGCTAAATGAAAAGGTAAAAAGTCCTTCCTAACTTAAATTCTATCCTATTTATACACTTTCTATATTGAGCTTCTGTTATGTTTCTTGGGCTTTGAGGCCTCTCCCTGCTTTCCTTTTGCTTTGGGTTTATGATCCATAATCTTGATGAGGCTGCTGATCCAAATTCTATAACATTCATTGAGCCAACTTAGTGATAATCAAATAATAATACATGACTCAACAATTTGAAATTTCAGACTCATCAATCCTTCAGGCCCAATCCCATAAACCATGATATTCAATTGGGTTTCATGCCAGAGTAAGTTTAAGTTAATGTTTGTGCTCAAAGACTAACTTTAAACCGCAATATTTTTGGCCCAGAAACCTTTTCCAAGAGTGGCGTTTAAGTTGCAGTTTAAGCTTAAACTGCAGCTTAAACGCCAGACACTTCCAGTGAAGCCTTTTGTAGAAGCACGTTTAAGCTTCAGTTTAAGGTTAAACTGAAGCTTAAACGTGGAAATGGAAGAAGGCAGCCCTGGAGAGTCGAACACGTTTAAGCTCCAGTTTAAGGTTAAACTGGAGCTTAAACGTGGAAGAGGAGAAAGCCATCCTGGAGGTCGAACACGTTTAAGCTCCAGTTTAAGGTTAAACTGGAGCTTAAACGTGGAAGAGGAGAAAGCCATCCTGGAGGTCGAACACGTTTAAGCTCTAGTTTAAGGTTAAACTGGAGCTTAAACGTGGAAGAGGAGAAAGGTAGCCCTGGAGGTGTCGAACACGTTTAAGCTCCAGTTTAAGGTTAAACTGGAGCTTAAACGTGGAAATGGAGAAAGCAACCCTGGAGGAGAAACTTGGTGGAACACGTTTAAGCTCCAGTTTAAGGTCAAACTGGAGCTTAAACGTGGAAATGGCTCCCTGGTGCTTTTCCCCTTTCTGGCGTTTAACCTCCAGTTTAAGGTTAAACTGGAGGTTAAACGTGGAACTGCCCCCTTTGGTGCTCTTCTCACTTCTGGCGTTTAACCTCCAGTTTAAGGTCAAACTGGAGGTTAAACGTGGGCGTGCTTCTTTGGTGAGACTTCCATTCTGGCGTTTAACCTCCAGTTTAAGGTTAAACTGGAGGTTAAACTTCAATTCCAGCATTTCTTAGCCTTCATGATTCTGGCGTTTAAGCTCCAGTTTAGGCTTAAACTGGAACTTAAACTCCACATGTGATATTCAAGCTTCCTTTATTGATTTTGTTGCTTCCTTGCTTAGCCTCTTCTTCCCTGAAATCATCCAAACAATTGCATCAAAGTCTTGCAAAATTTCATGAGAAATCTTCCATTCATAGCATTCAAGTAATATAACTAAAACTCATGGAATTTGCATCAAAATCATATTGTTTGGATGGTTCATTGCTTTGTTATTCTTTTAACCATTCTTGGTTACTTTAAGCTCAAGAAAATGCATAAAACCACTAAAACTAACAGAAAAATACTAGTGAAACTAGCCTAAGATGCCTTGGCATCAATAGTGCTTGATTCTCTATCCATTAACAATGAACTTCTTATCAGAATCAATATCTTGAAGCTCCACATAGCCACATGGTGATACACTTGTAATCACATATGGTCCCCTCCACCGGGACTTCAGTTTCCTGGGGAATAGCCTGAGCCTAGAGTTAAACAACAGAATCTTTTGTCCTGGTTCAAAGATTCTAGATGACAGCTTTCTGTCATGCCACCTTTTTTACTTCTCTTTATAAAGCTTGGCATTTTCGAAGGCAGTGAATCTGAATTCCTCTAGCTCATTCAGCTGGAGGAATCTTTTTTCTCCAGCTAGTTTGGCATCAAAGTTTAAGAATCTAGTTGCCCAGTAGGCCTTATGTTCCAGTTCTACGGGCAGGTGACAAGCCTTACCATACACAAGTTGGTATGGAGAGGTCCCTATAGGAGTCTTGAATGCTGTTCTGTAAGCCCACAGAGCATCATCCAAGCTTCGTGCCCAATCCTTTCTACGGGTACTTACTGACGTGTATTTTCGGAAAATGAAAAATGAATTCTAAACACACAAATCTAACCGGCAAGTTTTTGGCGCCGTTGCCGGGGATTGAAATAGATTGACAATGATTACGTGAAGTGGAGATCTAGATCAAGCACTTTTTCTTTTTTGTTTCTCTAAATTTTGACTGACACACTAACTGTTTGAATTTTTGCCTGAGCTAATTGAAACATCACTTTAGTAATAGAGTGAAGTTCTCTTGGTTTAACTTGCTGAATATGATTCTCATAGCTTGATAAATCAACGAGAGAAGTGATTTTCGATCATTAATCTCTCAAGTTTACCAACTGTTTGACACATTGCGTTAACTAACCCTTTAATCATATCCTGGCATAAATATACTCTATCTTCATTTGAACTGTATGTGATTGTGCAGACCACGGAAGGGAACTCAATGAATGCCAGTAATCATGGGAGCGATATCCCCACCTTAGATGACAAGCAACCACTCATCACCATGAACGACATTGCTCAGTGGTTTGAAGCTTTCCCACAAGGAAACATCATCGGATGGGAAGAACTAATGAGTGAACTCCTAGTCAAGCTGAAGCCACCTCAAAGAACTGTTAAACCAGAGGCAGGAGTTCAACCATTCGCACAAGAGAAGGAAATTGAAGGTATTCGTGCAATCATGGCCCAAAGCGAGCAGATACATCAACAGCTTAAGCAACAATTGGAGCTGATTAACAGAAAAGTAGATGAACTGCAACATGCTGTGGCAAATGCACAGAACTCACCTCAAAATCCCCATTGTTGGAATCAATCTGAAAACGGTTCTGGAGTAATTAACTATGAGCAACAAAGTCATGAGGGATCACACTCTCCAAATAGCTCCTCAAGCATGTTCCAACGTAGGACTCAGAATGATGTGTACAACCCACCCTGGAGAACTCAATCCAACTAGAGGGGGGTTGAAAACCAAAATCAAAGACCAAGGGACTTCAACTGTAACAACCCCAATTTCAAAAACCAGCATAAAAACCACCCCCACAACAACAACCATCACACACCACCCCAATGTACACACTTCCAACCCCATCCTACCTCACAACTCGCCTAAAATGACTCTCATCAACCATCACAGTTGACACAACCACAACCAATTCCAAACTCTCAAAGACTCTATGTCCTAGAAATGATGATAGAAAGATACATGAAGGTTCAAGAAATGATGACAGTAGAGCAGGAAGAAATAAGAAAAAATCAAGAGATGATAAGCAGGAACCAAGAGGCCTCACTCAGAAGAGTTGAAAAGCAAATGGAACAACTGGTTCAAAACCTTGCTGAATTGGGTGAGAGAGAGGCAAATATATCCCTAAGGGCCACTGAAAATGACCCAAAGAACAGTGAAAAAGCTGCTGGGTTGAAAGGGAAAGCAGTTATAGAAAAAAGTGAGAAGGCTACGGGAAAAGAAACAATCCTCAAGGAAAAGCCCACGGTGAGAGGGGGAAACCAAAGGCAACAGAAGCCTCAACTTCCATGATCAGAAAATGAAGGATGTCAAGCTAATGACAATAAAAGAGTGCTTGTTAGGAGGCAACCCAACCTGAGGTAGTTTTCTTTCCATAGTTATTTTAATAAAAAGGTTAATTAACTTCATCTATATTGCAAGAAGCTAAGTTTGGTGTTGCACACCAAAACAATCTAAGGGAGAATGAAGGATTCTAAGTTTGGTGTTCCACCAAAATTTCATCATAAAACGCATTCTCACTTTCTGCATAATGCTAGCTTCAAGCATTTAGATAAACTAGTTAACTATTCTGCTGTTTCCTAGTTTTCAATTTATTACTTTTGAAAAAGAAAAAAAGTTCACACATGGTTAATCTGATGCATGAGAACTATTGGCAAGGTACTAAGTTTGGTGTTCCCACACTAAAGTAAGTTCAAAAGGCCCACAAATAAATCATGCATGCTAACCATTTTTTAAGTGCTTGGGGAACAAGCAACTTTCAATATCATTGTAGAGCATCATACAAGCTTTTGGAAGGATTAAGCATCATCAACCAAAGAGATGAAAGAGGAATGTGTGGATCAGTGATGATGATGATGAGGAGTAAAGCAAGCGAACTCCAAAAGATTGTATTGTTAAGTGATTATCTTACATCAAACACTGCTATGATTGAGAGTGGTTTTGTTTCCCTGATTATTTGTTTGTTTAGTATAGTTTTTTTCTGAAATTCAATAAGCAAGATGCTTGATCATTTACAACATCATACTCTCCAAAACTTGTTTGCACTCAATTTTTCAAAAAAATGCATCACATGAAAGTTCTTTGAAAAGAAGGATTGAGGAATTAAACAATTTTGAGGCAAGCAAAAGATTAGGAGAAGTGGTGGTTCTAGTTGTATAATTATGTATTGAGGTTGCATGCTTATGAAAACTTGCATGGGAGCTCATAGGCGGGACATAGAGTTCAAAGAAGTGTTGTGGAGATTCTCAAACATTTATTGATCCAAGAAGCAGCAAACAAAACAAAAGGAAATAAAGAAAATACAAAAACAAAAAGAAGATGGCCCAAGGCTCTGAGCATCAATTACTAGGCAGAAAAGAAAAGAGAAACAAAAACTCAAAGAGTTGTTATCCTAGTAAATGCTTGTGGTTGAATTGTGTCAAAGAAAGAGGCTTGAGCAAGTAAATCCTTAAGGGTGCTTTAACACCTAATACCTTAAAACCAACTGGTTTAGGAGTATTGATTGAAAGTTTATCTAAAGAGCCGCTTTGAGACATGACACTTAGAGTGAAGGCCAAAGCACAGAAACTATTAAGCTGCTTCAAGGTGATTACCTATAGAGAG
Source organism: Arachis hypogaea (assembly GCF_003086295.3). Lineage (NCBI taxonomy): Eukaryota > Viridiplantae > Streptophyta > Magnoliopsida > Fabales > Fabaceae > Arachis > Arachis hypogaea. The sequence goes on along the minus strand of NC_092048.1, from coordinate 99,838,763 downwards.
ATCTCCATGATATCATTTGGATGAAAGTCCTAAGACCTAAGACTTCCAATATGTAAGGACTAGTAAGCACTGAGGCCCTTGCATGAGCATATGATTTAAAGTTCACTCCACTGTCACTTGATCACTTCACTCACAGGATAGTACATGTAATTTTTCAAATCCATTCTGATTGAAAGAACCTTTGAGCATAATTCCTTTCTTGCTTGGGGACAAGCAAGCTTTAAGTTTGGTGTTGTGATGACAAGTCATCTTAGCCTAGTTTCACTAGCCTTTTTCTTTTGTTTTCAATTGATTTTATGCACTTTCTTAAGCCATAAGCAAGCCAATTGGGTAGATTTCCATGTTTCCTTTGATTCAATCAACCATGTATGAATTCTTGCACTTTCATGAGATTTTATGCTATAATTGTCATATATTATGAAAGAAACACAATCTCATGATTTGGAGCATAGCTTTGATTGTTTTGATTGATTGGTGATAGGTGAAAAGAGCTTTGAAGAAGGTTGAAGGAAGAAGGAAGGGCTAGGAGCAAGAGAGAACAAAAAGTTTGAGCCAAAGTTTGCCTTAAACTTTAACTCAAACTTTTAAAAGAGTTGAAAACATACCAGAGAAAAAAAAGCTTGAGCTAAAGTTTGCCTCAAACTTTAGCTCAAACTTTTGGAAGAATTGAAAACACTCCAGAGAAAAAAGCTTGAGCAAAAGTTTGCCTCAAACTTTAGCTCAAACTTTTGGGAGAAAAGCTTGAGCCAACGTTTGCCTCAAACTTTTTGGCAAACGTTGGAATCACAAAACCAACACCCTGGAGGAGAAAAGCTTGCGCCAACGTTTGCCTCAAAAACTTGATGTGTATTTTTTCGGAAAACGAAAAACGAATTCCAAACACACAAAACTAACCGGCAAGTGCACCGGATCGCATCAAGTAATAAAAACTCACGGGAGTGAGGTCGATCCCACAGGGATTGAAGGATTGAGCAATTTTAGTTTAGTGGTTGATTTAGTCAAGCGAATCAAGATTTGGTTGAGTGATTTGTGATTAACAGAATTTAAATTTCATGGAAAGTAAAGGGAATGGGTAAATTGCATGAAATTAAAGTGAACAAAAAATAAAGTACTGAATCTTAAATAACAAGAAATTAAATGGCAGAAACTTAGAACGCAAGAAATGTAAATTGCAGAATCTTAAAGTGCAAGAAATGTAAATGGCTTGAATTGTAAAGGGAATTGGGAAGTGGATTTGCAGAATTTAAACAAAGAAAAGAAAAATTCAACAGACAGGAATGTAAAAGATGGATTCAATTAAACCGGATCTTAAATGAAAATGAGAATAAGCTTGGTGTGACAACGAAATAAGGAAATTGAAATTGAAAGTTATAGATCTCAGGACTCAAGAGACTAGATAGCCAAGTCTAGATCTCACTGCCTTCCTAGATCCAGCAAGAATAATTGCAAAGGAAATAAAGAAATGTAAATTGCAGAAGAATAGAAGAAGAAGCAATTAACCGAGATGGAAACTCAATGCTGAAAATTAAACAAGATCCCAAGGTGAGATTGAAATAGAATTTCTTCAATTCTCCACCCAAGATCCAAAACAAGAAAAGTAAAGAGTGCTGAGCAAGAACAAGGAAGAAGAGAGATCAATTCTCCTTCCCAATTCTCTAGAATTCTAAAGCAACAATGTAAAGGTGAGCTCTCTGTAAGTGTTCTAAGAATGCCAAAGGAAAAGCTCCCCGAAAACTTAAATCCTAAGCTATTTATACACCTTCTTCAAATGGTCTTCAAGCCTTGAATTGGGCCTTTGCTCTTGATGGAATTGGGTTGATAAAGGCCTTGGTTGATTGCTCTTGGAGTTGGAGAAAGATCCATTGTGAACCAGGTTGAAATCATAAAAGTTTGAGTAAAAGTTTGAGGCAAACTTTTACTCAAACTTTTTATACCAGATTGCTTAAGCTTGCTGCTACCAACGTTTCAGCCAAAGTTTGAGGTCAAACTTTTGCTCAAACATTGGCTCCCTTGTAAATGTGTGTGGCGCCAACGTTTGCCAAAAAGTTTGAGGCAAACGTTGGCGCAAGCTTTTCTCCTCCAGGGTGTTGGTTTTGTGATGCCAACGTTTGCCAAAAAGTTTGAGCTAAATTTTGAGGCAAACTTTTGCTCAAGCTTTTTTCTCTGGAGTGTTTTCAATTCTTCCAAAAGTTTGAGCTAAAGTTTGAGGCAAACTTTAGCTCAAGCTTTTTTTTCTCTGGTATGTTTTCAACTCTTTTAAAAGTTTGAGTTAAAGTTTGAGGCAAACTTTGGCTCAAACTTTTTGTTCTCTCTTGCTCCTAGCCCTTCCTTCTTCCTTCAACCTTCTTCAAAACTCTTTTCACCTATCACCAATCAATCAAAACAATCAAAGCTATGCCCCAAATCATGAGATTGTGTTTCTTTCATAATATATGACAATTATAGCATAAAATCTCATGAAAGTGCATGAATTCATACATGGTTGATTGAATCAAAGGAAACATGGAAATCTACCCAATTGGCTTGCTTATGGCTTAAGAAAGTACATAAAATCAATTGAAAACAAAAGAAAAAGGCTAGTGAAACTAGGCTAAGATGACTTGTCATCACTTACAGTCCATTCCAGAATTCTTTTCAGTTCTCTGTTAGAAACTTTAGCTTGCCCATTTGTCTGTGGATGATATGGAGTTGCCACCTTGTGGCGAATCCCATACCGGACCATGGCGGAGTAAAGCTGTTTGTTACAGAAGTGAGTGCCCCCATCACTGATTAGTACCCTAGGGACACCAAATCTGCTGAATATATGTTTCTGGAGGAATTTCAGTATTGTTTTAGTATCATTGGTGGGTGTGGCAATGGCCTCTACCCATTTTGATACATAGTCAACTGCCACCAGAATATAAGTGTTTGAGTATGATGGTGGGAAAGGCCCCATGAAATCAATTCCCCATGCGTCAAACAACTCAATCTCCAAGATTCCTTGTTGAGGCATGGCGTAACTATGAGGTAAATTACCAGCTTTCTGGCAACTGTCACAGTTACGCATAAACTCTTGGGAATCTCTGTAGAGTGTAGGCCAGTAAAAACCACATTGGAGGACCTTGGTGGCTGTTCGCTCTCCTCCGAAATGGCCTCCATATTGTGATCAATGACAATGCCATAGGATCCTCTGTGCTTCTTCTCTAGGCACACACGTATGTATTATTCCATCTGCACATCTCTTAAAGAGATAGAGTTCATCCCACAAGTAGTACTTTGCATCAGTAATTAATTTTTTCTTTTGTTGCCTGCTGTACTCTTTGGGAATGAACCTTGCAGCTTTGTAGTTTGTAATGTCTGCAAACCATGGTAATTCCTGAATGGCGAACAAATGCTCATCCGGAAAGGTTTCAGAGATCTCAATAGAGGGGGAGGACGCCCCTTCCACTGGTTCTATCCAGGACAGATGGTCAGCCACTTGGTTCTCTGTCCCTTTTCTGTATCTTATTTCTATATCAAACTCTTGCAGAAGCAACACTCATCTTATGAGTCTGGGTTTTGAATCCTGCTTTGTGAGTAGATATTTAAGAGCAGCATGATCTGTGTACACAATCACTTTTGATCCTACTAAGTATGATCTAAACTTATCAATGGCATAAACCACTACAAGCAATTCTTTTTCTGTAGTTGTGTAATTTTTCTGGGCATCATTCAAAACACGGCTAGCATAATAAATGACATGCAGAAGCTTGTCATGCCTCTGCCCCAGTACTGCACCAATGGTGTGATCACTGGCATCACACATTAATTCCAATGGTAATGTCCAGTCTGGTGCAGAGATAACTGGTGCTGTGACCAGTTTAGCTTTCAGAGTTTCAAACGCTTGCAGGCACTCTGTGTTAAACACAAATGGCGTGTCAGCAGCTAGCAGGTTGCTTCGAGGTTTTGCAATTTTTGAAAAATCCTTTATAAACCTCCTATAGAATCCTGCATGCCCCAGAAAGCTTCTGATTGCCTTAACATTGGCAGGTGGTGGTAACTTTTCAATTACCTCTATTTTAGCTTGATCCACCTCTATTCCCTTGTTTGAAATTTTATGCCCAAGGACAATCCCTTCAGTCACCATAAAGTGACATTTTTCCCAGTTTAAAACCAGGTTGGTCTCTTGGCATCTTTTCAAAACCAGTGTCAGGTGATCAAGACAGGAGCTGAATGAGTCTCCATATACTGAGAAGTCATCCATGAAGACTTCCAGAAATTTTTCCACCATATCAGAGAAAATAGAGAGCATGCATCTCTGAAAGGTTGCAGGCGCATTACACAACCCAAAAGGCATCCTTCTGTAAGCAAATACTCCAGATGGACATGTGAATGCTGTTTTTTCTTGATCCTGGGGATCTACTGCAATTTGGTTGTAGCCTGAATAGCCATCCAAAAAGCAGTAATAATTATGACCTGCTAGTCTTTCTAGCATCTGGTCTATGAATGGTAAAGGAAATGATCCTTTCTGGTGGCTGTATTGAGCCTTCTGTAATCAAAACACATGCGCCACCCTGTAACTGTTCTTGTAGGAACCAGTTCATTTTTTTCATTATGAACCACTGTCATGCCTCCCTTTTTAGGGACAACTTGAACAGGACTCACCCAGGGGCTATCAGAAATAGAATAAATAATCCCAGCCTTCAGTAATTTAGTGACCTCTTTCTGCACCACTTCCTTCATGGCTGGATTTAGCCGCCTCTGTGGTTGAACCACTGGCTTAGCATCATCCTCCAATAGGATTTTGTGCATGCATCTCGCTGGGCTTATGCCCTTAAGGTCACTTATGGACCACCCAAGAGCTGTCTTGTGTGTCCTTAGCACTTGAATTAGTGCTTCCTCTTCCTGTGGATTTAAAGCAGAGCTTATGATCACTGGAAAAGTATCACCTTCTCCCAGAAATGCATATTTCAGGGATGATGGTAATGGTTTGAGCTCGGGTTTAAGAGGTTTTTCCTCTCCCTGAGGAAATTTCAAAGGCTCTTTCAATTCCTCTGAATCCTTTAGGTCAGGCGGAACATCTTTAAAAATGTTTTCCAGCTCTGATTCGAGACTCTCAGCCATGTTGATCTCCTCCACCAGAGAGTCAATGAGATCAACTTTCATGCAGTCTTTTGGTGTGTCTGGATGCTGCATGGCATTGACAGCATTCAACTTAAACTCATCCTCATTGACTCTCAGTGTTATTTCCCCCTGTTGGACGTCAATGAGAGTTCGTCCAGTTGCTAGGAAAGGTCTTCCTAGAATAAGAGTAGCACTCTTGTGCTCCTCCATTTCCAGCACAACAAAGTCAGTGGGAAAGGCGAATGGCCCAACCCTGACAATCATGTCCTCAATCACGCCTGATGGGTATATAATGGAGCCATCAGCAAGTTGGAGACATATTCGGGTTGGTTTAACTTCTTCAGTTAAGCCAAGCTTTCTGATGGTGGATGCAGGTATTAGGTTGATGCTTGCCCCAAGATCACATAGGGCTGTCTTGGTGCAATTACCTTCTAATATGCATGGTATCAGAAAGCTTCCGGGATCTTTAATCTTTTTTGGAAAGCTTTTCAGAATGACTGCACTGCATTCTTCAGTGAGGAGAACTCTTTCAGTTTCTCTCCAATCCTTCTTATGACTTAAGATCTCTTTCATGAACTTGGCATAAGAAGGTATTTGCTCAAGTGCCTCTGCAAACGGAATCTTAATTTCAAGAGTCCTGAGATAATCTGCAAAGCGAGCAAATTGCTTATCCTGCTCCTCTTGGCGGAGTTTTTGAGGATAAGGTATCTTGGTTTTATATTCCTCAACCTTGGTTGCTGCAGGTTTATTTCCTACAGAAATGGTTAAAGAAGCCTTTTTAGAGAGGTTGTCATCAGCACTTGTGTGTGTCTGATCCCTCACTGGCATTTGAGTACCAGAGTTAGAAGCTGTAGTGACGTTAGACGCCAACTCCTCATCTGTTCCCTGCGTCTGAACGCCAAAACTGTGCTTCTTTTGGGCGTTCAACGCCAGTTCCTTGCTTGTTTCTAGCGTTGAATGCCAGTCCTGAGCATAATCTGGGCGTTCAGCGCCAGCCTTCCACCCAATTTCTGGCGTTTTAACGCCAGAATTATCTTTCCCTGGGCTCTTACTGTCCTCAGATGGATTTTGGGTAGTTTGCTCATTTCTTGGCTTCCTGCTACCTTGAGGTGGGGTATTTAATGTTTTCCCACTTCTTAATTGAACTGCTTGGCATTCTTCTGTTATTTGTTTTGACAGCTGCTGCTTTGTTTGCTTCAATTGTTCTTCCATATTTATATTAGCCATCCTTGTCTCTTGTAGTCTATCTTTGAATTTGGCTAACTGCTGTGTTAGAAAGTCCAATTGCTGATTGAATTCAGTAGCTTGTTCAGCAGGACTGGGTTCAGTAGTCACTGTTTTAGCCTCTTCTTTCATGGAAGATTCGCTGCTTAGGTACAGATGCTGATTTCTGGTAACTGTATCAATGAGCTCTTGAGCTTCTTCAATTGTCTTTCTCATGTGGATAGATCCACCAGCTGAGTAATCTAGAGACATCTGAGCTCTTTCTGCAAGCCCATAATAGAAGATGTCTAACTGAACCCACTCTGAAAACATTTCAGAGGGGCATTTTCTTAGCATCTCTCTGTATCTCTCCCAGGCATCATAAAGAGATTCATTATCTCCTTGTTTAAAGCCTTGGATGTCCAGCCTTAGCTGTGTCATCCGTTTTGGAGGAAAGTATTGATTCAGGAATTTCTCTGTCAGCTGTTTCCATGTCTTTATGCTAGCCTTAGGTTGGTTATTTAACCACCTCTTGGCTTGGTCTTTTACAGCAAATGGAAATAGTAATAATCTGTAGACATCCTGATCTACTTCCTTATCATGTATTGTGTCAGCAACTTGTAAAAACTGTGCCAGAAACTCTATAGGTTCTTCCTGTGGAAGACCGGAATACTGACAGCTTTGCTGCACCATGATAATGAGCTGAGGATTCAACTCAAAGCTACTGACTCCAATGGAGGGTATGCAGATACTACTCCCATATGAAGCAGTAAAGGGGTTAGCATATGACCCCAGAGTCCTTCTGAACAGTTCATTTCCACTTAGATCCATGATGGAGAAAGGGAGATGATGTAAAATAGAGAAGAAATATTTTTATTTATTTAATTATTTATTTATTTCGAAAATAAAATAAATTAAAATAAAATAAATAAAAATGGGTGAAGATTTTCAAAAAAAATGAGGAGAGAGAAAGTGGTTAGGAAGTTTTGAAAAAGATATGATTTTTTTTTTAAATTTTAAATTTTGAAATAAATAAATAAAAATAAATAAATAAATATGAATTTTAAAATTGATTTTCGAAAAATTGCTTTAAAATAGAGGGAAAAGATATTTTTTTGAATTTAATGAGGAAAGAGAAAAACAATAAAATAACACAAGATCTAAAATTTTTAGATTTAATGCTCCTTGTTTTCGAAAATTTTGGAGGAAAAACACCAACGAAAACCAAACTTAAAAATTTTAAGATCAAGACACAAGGAAAACTCAAGAACACCTTGAAGACTCATAAGAACAATAAGAACATGAAGAAGGAACACCAAACTTAAAATTTTTAAAAAACCAAACTAAAATTTTCGAAAAACAAAGGAAAATCAACAAGAAAACACCAAACTTAAAGTTTGGCACAAGATTTAATAGAAAAATTATTTTTAAAAAAGAAGATTTTGAAAAGAAAATAAAAGACTCTGACCCAAAAGACAAAAATTTCCTAATCTAAGCAACAAGATTCACCGTCAGTTGTTCAAACTCAAACAATCCCCGGCAACGGCGCCAAAAACTTGGTGCACGAAATTGGAAATCACAATTCTTCACAAATTTGCACAACTAACCAGCAAGTGCATTGGGTCGTCCAAGTAATACCTTACGTGAGTAAGGGTCGATCCCACGGAGATTGTTGGCTTGAAGCAATCTATGGTTACCTTGTAACTCTTAGTCAGGAAAACAATAAAACAATTCACTTATCAAATTTGCTTGCAAGGAATAAAAGAGCATGAAATAAATACTTATTATGCAGTAATGGAGAATATGTTGGAGTTTTGGAGATGCTTTGTCTTCTGAATTTCAGCTTTTCTCTTGTATTCCTCTTCCCTCATGCATGAAAAAGTGCAAAGTTCCTTCCATGGCAAGCTCTATGTAAGGTGTCACCGTTGTCAATGGCTACTTTCCATCTTCTCAGTGAAAATGGTCCAAATGCTCTGTCACAGCACGGCTAATCATCTGGAAGTTCTCGATCATGTTGGAATAAGATTGACTATCCTTTTGTGTCTGTCACTACGCCCAGCACTCGCGAGTTTGAAGCCCGTCACAGTCATCCAATCCCAGAATCCTACTCGGAATACCACAGACAAGGTTTAAACTTTTTGGATTCTCATGAATACCGCCATCGATCTAGCTTATACTACGAAGATTCTGATTAAGAAATCTAAGAGATAATCATTCATTCTAATGTAGAACGGAGGTGGTTGTCAGACACATGTCAGACATATCATCATTCCCTATGAACGCATGCCTGACAACCACTTCCATTCTACCTTCGATTGAATGATTATCTCTTGGATCTCTTAATCAGAATCTTCGTGGTACAAGCTAGATTGATGGCGGCATTCATGAGAGTCCGGAAAGTCTAAACCTTGTCTGTGGTATTCTGAGTAGAACTCTGGGATTGAATGACTATGACGAACTTCAAACTCGCGAGTGCTGGGCGTAGTGACAGACGCAAAAGGAGGGTGAATCCTATTCCAGTATGATCGAGAACCTCAAGATGATTAGCCGGGCTATGACAGAGCATTTGGACCATTTTCACAAGAGGATGGGACGTAGCCATTAACAACGGTGATGCCTCCAGACGATTAGCCATGCAGTGACAGCGTATCGGACCATTTTCCAGAGAGGATCAAAAGTAGCCATTGATAATGGTGATGTCCTTACATAAAGCCAGCCATGGAAAGGAGTAGGATTGATTAAATGAAGACAGCAGGAAAGCAGAAGTTCAGAGGGACGAAAGCATCTCTATACCTTTATCTGAAATTCTCACCAACGATACACATAAGTATTTCTATCTTTATTTTCTGTCTATTTATTTATTAAAATTCGAAAACTCCATAAATATTTTATATCCGCCTGACTGAGATTTACAAGGTGACCATAGCTTGCTTCATACCAATGATGCGCATAAACTTGTTATGCTACGATTTAGGAAATTGCACGATCGGCAAAATTCCTTCCGGCAAGTGCACCGGTCAAGTAAAAACTCACAATAGAGTGAGGTCGAATCCCACAAGGATTGGTTGAGTGAGCAATTCGGATTAGAAGTATGTTCTAGTTGAGCGGAATCAAGATTTAGATGAGAATTGCGGAATGTAAAATTGCATGAATTAAAGAGCGAGAAGCTAAATTGCTGAAATTAAAGGGATGGGGGTGGTTGCATGAATTTAATTGCAGAATGTAAAGAGAAAGTGGAAATCGGAGATGGGGAATTCATTGGGTTTTAGGAGATATTGAGATCTCCGAATCAAAACATGTTTATCTCTTCCTCAACCAATGCGTTCATTGAATTTTGCTTGGCAATCTTATATGATTGGATCCCAATCCCTTGGCTCACCAATTCTCTCTAAAAACAAACAAATTCCCAATCCCTTGGTTTAAATGTTTGTAAGAAGAGATGATGCTCGATCACTGATTATACCACACAGTTTCATGAACCACAATTTGGTAGGATTACATGTCACAATATCCATCCAAATCCCAATCCAATTCACTGTGAGAAAGCTTCTCTAGCATGAATCCTCCATTCCTTTCCCAAGGTTCCGAAGGATTCCAATTATGGATAGTCTCTTTCCCAAGACAACTAACCAATGGAATTAGATCGAGAAGCTTTCTAACAAAATTCAAGAGAAAAGATTGAAGAAGAAGAATAAACTATTATTGATTCATTGAATTACAATAGAGCTCCCTAACCCAATGAAAGGGGTTTAGTGAGTCATAGCTCTGAATTCAATTACAAAACTCAAGAAAATGATCCAAAGTTCCCCGATGCCCCCTCAGGGGCTGGATTCCCCTTTCCTCCAGTGTGTCTCCAATGCAGAAACTAAGGCCTTTAAATAGGCTCCCTAAATTACAAAATGAAAATGAAATTCAAAGCAAATTACAATCAAATGAAAATAAACTATTCTAGATGATTCTTGTGGCCTTGATTTGGTGTTGTTGATGGGCCTTGCTTGCTTGAAGGGTAGAGTGACATAATTGATCCAAAAAGGATAATGATCCATTAAACTACACTCAAACGTTGCACCCCCCTTTGTTGAGTCGTCACTTTGTTCTCTTGTCAACCTTGCCAATTTGATGCCAAATATAGACTATTATACCTCGTTGGAAAGCTATGGATGTCAGCTTTCTAACGCAACTAGAAGCACCTCAATCGGATTTCTACAACTCGAGTTATACTCCATGGAAGGTGAAGAGGTCAGCTGGCCTGATTGCATGTTGGTACTATGCTCTTCTATGTACATTACGGGGCTGTTTTCTCCCTCAATTTTTAGTATCCACCATGCATGCCATATATGCTTGGAAAGCTCTAGATGTCTTCTTTCCAATGCATTTTGAATCACCTCATTTGGAGTTTTGTAGCTCAAGTTATTTATGTTTGAAGAAGGCATGGTCAAGCTGTTCCATATAACACGTTTAAGCTCCAGTTTAAGCTTAAACTGGAGCTTAAACGCTGGCACTCCCTGGAGGCACAAGCTCGAGCACGTTTAAGCTTCAGTTTAAGGTTAAACTGAAGCTTAAACGTGGAAATGGAAGAAGGCAACCCTGGAGTGTGGAATTGTCGAACACGTTTAAGCTTCAGTTTAAGGTTAAACTGAAGCTTAAACGTGGAAATGGAGGAAAGCCATCCTGGTTCATTTCTCAATTCTGGCGTTTAACCTCCAGTTTAAGGTTAAACTGGAGGTTAAACGTGGAAATGCTCCCCTGGTGAGATTCTCACTTCTGGCGTTTAACCTCCAGTTTAAGGTTAAACTGGAGGTTAAACTTCAATTCCAGCATTTCTTAGCCTTCATGATTCTGGCGTTTAAGCTCCAGTTTAGGCTTAAACTGGATCTTAAACTCCACATGTGATATTCAAGCTTCCTTTATTGATTTTGTTGCTTCCTTGCCTAGCCTCTTCTTCCCTGAAATCATCCAAACAATTGCATCAAAGTCTTGCAAAAATTCATGAGAATTCTTCCATTCATAGCTTTCAAGGAATATAACTAAAAACTCATGGAATTTGCATCAAAATCTTCATGTTGAATGAGTTAAGACAAGCATGACTATTTGGCCCAAATGATTACTTAAGGCTCAAGAAAATGCATAAAACAACTAAAAATAAAAGAAAAAGGCTAGTGAAACTAGCCTAAGATGCCTTGGCATCACAACACCAAACTTAATCCTTGCTTGTCCCCAAGCAAGTTCTGAATTATTGAGAAGAAAGAATGAAACAGAAAGTAAATTCATTAGCCATATCAGTAAGTAATTGACATTGATTAATGGGGTGTTCATGCAGAAAGTTGTTGCAGCATCACTTTATTGTTTCTTAGGTAAGAATGTCACTTTTTATGTTTCCACTAAAACACTGCTTATGGCCTCTTGTTATTCACATATCCTTGGCAAGTTTCTTTTCTTTGTTTTTCTTTTTCTTTGAGCTTATTTGCTCCTTGTTGCTCAGTGTCATGTGTTGCTCAAGCCTTTGGCATTTTCTTTTTCTTATTAGTGCACTACACATATCCACTACAGGCATTTTAGTTCACATTTCTTCTTGAGACATTGGTGCCCAGCACCTCTTTGTGTGACTAAATGTTTTGTATTTAGGTTGCTCTTGATAATGGACTTTTGGTTGATAATCCCGGGTTAGTTAACCAAAGTTACCAAGTGTTGAAACACTCCTCAGAACCTATTCATCCAAGCATATCCTTAATACATAAACACCACAGGCATTTGTCTCAGAAGTTCAAACCATTGGTGCCTAGCTTATTTTCTCAATTTTTTTTTTGCTTTTTGGTTGCCCTTTTTCAGTGGTTTTTTTCTTCTTCTTTTTCTTTCTTTTTCATGGCCAAAGACATTTATTCATCAAGATCCATAGACAGCATCCTAATTTCCACTAAAAGTGACAATTCTAACTTTATTTCTTAGTGAGCTGACTATTCAATCAAACATGCATACCAACACTTAATCTTATTTGATTTCTTACCAAATGGAATTGAGTTACTTTTGTTCAAACATTTCTTTTATTTTATGGAAACAGAACAAGCATGGCAAGCATTTGTTTAAGAAGATGAAGTTATCCAGACACTTAGACTATCACTTATTTGAAAATTAAACAAACAGACAAACAAAAACTGCAATGACTCAAACTTAAAGCAGGGGTGCATGCAAACTTCAAATATCAGCAATTCAAAGTACAAGTAATTAAGTGACAATACAACCTTTTAGCATCTTCTTTGTTGTTCATCATCCTTCCTAGCCTTGGTGTTCTCTTTGATGATGATGTATATTCCTTCCATGAGATTGATTGTCTTCCTGTAAAGCTATTAGAAGTTGCTTATTCCCCAAGCACTTTGAGAATTGGTTAGCATGCATGGATGTTTGTAGGCCTCTGAACTTAGATTGGTGTGTGAACACGAAACTTAGTTCCTTGCCATGTGCAGCAATTGGGATCATATGCAGAAAACCTCATGTGCTTTTATTAAGAAAATAACTATGAACTAGAAAAAGAAACTATGAACTAGAAATTAAACTATTGTTTAAGTAGTTTCCCTGATTGGTTGGAGCTAGTGACTAGTCATGCTGAGGTAGAATTGTGTTTTTAATGAAGTTTTTGGTGGAACACCAAACTTAGAATCTCACATTCACCCTTGAATTGTTTTGGTGTGCAACACCAAACTTAGCTCCTTGCAATACAGATAAATCTACTTAACTCTTTTATTGAAATAACTAGAAAAGAAAAACTACCTTTGGTTGGGTTGCCTCCCAACAAGCGCTTCTTTAACGTCATTAGCTTGACATGCTGTTCCTGACTTTCTTCCTCTTCTTCCAGTTTGTTAAGAGGAATGACTTCAAGTGGATAAAGGAGCTAGTTAGTGCCCCTTGTTGTGAATGCTTCTTTCCAGCAAGCTTTCCCTTGTGATTGGCTTGAGTGAACTTGCTTGTTGGCTCAGGAGTTGGATTGTTCTTCGACCTTCTCTTCTTCATGGATATGATCCTTTGTTTCTCGGTCACAATCCTCATTTTGGTGCTTGTTTCTACTGCCTTCACATCCTTGATCTCAGAACTTGGTTGTTGTTGGACAGTTGGAGTATCCTGTTCATCAAAAGCTTCCTGAATTTGTGGTTCAATGAACCCTTCCTCTTTGCAACTCTCTGTGTCATTGGAGTGTGATCTCCCTTGATTGACTTTCTCCCTTTCTTGTTCTTCTGATTCCTCCCTTGGGTTTGCCATGGTATCACTAGAAGAATTGTGGGTAGGGATTTGCTTTGATAGATATCCAATTTGTGCTTCTAGCTTTTGAATGGCAGCACCATGATTTTGTAAGTTGGATATCACTTCTTCCTTAAAGCTTTTCAAATCGGCCACATCTCTGCCCATAGTTGCAATCATTCCTTCTATCCTGTTTAATTGATCTTGAAATTGTTGGTTTGGATTGGGTTGATGAGGTTGATTATCTTGGCTGTGATATGGTGGCTGGGAGTATGTGTTTTGTGTGGGCTGATAGAGTCTTTGGTTGGAGTGTTGGTAGTGGTATGACTCTTGTGCGTAGTGGAATGAGTCTTGTGGATAGTGAAATGAATTGTATGAATCTGAGAAGGAATTTTGTGCTGAGAAATGCTCAAGTGATGAAGAATTTGGATCTGTAAAACTAGGAGGTGAGGTTGGATAATTCAGAGGTGATGGCTCTTGATGAATGGGGTGTGAATAAGTGAAATCTCTTTGGTTTTGATCTTCCCAGCCACAACTTGAGTAGTGATCAAATTCACCAAAACATGGACCATTTTGTGGCTCTGGGAAGTACCTGGTTTCCTGTTCCTGATACTCCCACCCACCATGAGCATAATAACATGAATCATTCTGTGGTGGTGGAGAGTTTCTCATGAATTTTGATTGACCAAAAGATGATGGATACTCCTTTCTTTTTTTCAATGTGCTCAGTCTCAAACAATACTCATCCAAAGATAGTGGAAATTCCATAGTGAGGCAATATCACAAACAGCTAGTGGTTAGTATGCTAACAAGTGAATAAGCAAAGAAAACAAATTAAAATTTGCAGAAATTAGCAGTAACAAACTGAAACAAAAACTATTAACAAAAGAAAAGAAAAATTGCTCAATCTAGTTAACTTCCAATTGGAGAATTGTCAATCGAAAACCAATCCCCGGCAACGGCGCCATAAACTTGATGCGCATAAACTTGTTATGCTACGATTTAGGAAATTGCACGATCGGCAAAATTCCTTCCGGCAAGTGCACCGGTCAAGTAAAAACTCACAATAGAGTGAGGTCGAATCCCACAAGGATTGGTTGAGTGAGCAATTCGGATTAGAAGTATGTTCTAGTTGAGCGGAATCAAGATTTAGATGAGAATTGCGGAATGTAAAATTGCATGAATTAAAGAGCGAGAAGCTAAATTGCTGAAATTAAAGGGATGGGGGTGGTTGCATGAATTTAATTGCAGAATGTAAAGAGAAAGTGGAAATCGGAGATGGGGAATTCATTGGGTTTTAGGAGATATTGAGATCTCCGAATCAAAACATGTTTATCTCTTCCTCAACCAATGCGTTCATTGAATTTTGCTTGGCAATCTTATATGATTGGATCCCAATCCCTTGGCTCACCAATTCTCTCTAAAAACAAACAAATTCCCAATCCCTTGGTTTAAATGTTTGTAAGAAGAGATGATGCTCGATCACTGATTATACCACACAGTTTCATGAACCACAATTTGGTAGGATTACATGTCACAATATCCATCCAAATCCCAATCCAATTCACTGTGAGAAAGCTTCTCTAGCATGAATCCTCCATTCCTTTCCCAAGGTTCCGAAGGATTCCAATTATGGATAGTCTCTTTCCCAAGACAACTAACCAATGGAATTAGATCGAGAAGCTTTCTAACAAAATTCAAGAGAAAAGATTGAAGAAGAAGAATAAACTATTATTGATTCATTGAATTACAATAGAGCTCCCTAACCCAATGAAAGGGGTTTAGTGAGTCATAGCTCTGAATTCAATTACAAAACTCAAGAAAATGATCCAAAGTTCCCCGATGCCCCCTCAGGGGCTGGATTCCCCTTTCCTCCAGTGTGTCTCCAATGCAGAAACTAAGGCCTTTAAATAGGCTCCCTAAATTACAAAATGAAAATGAAATTCAAAGCAAATTACAATCAAATGAAAATAAACTATTCTAGATGATTCTTGTGGCCTTGATTTGGTGTTGTTGATGGGCCTTGCTTGCTTGAAGGGTAGAGTGACATAATTGATCCAAAAAGGATAATGATCCATTAAACTACACTCAAATGTTGCACCCCCCTTTCTTGAGTCGTCACTTTGTTCTCTTGTCAACCTTGCCAATTTGATGCCAAATATAGACTATTATACCTCGTTGGAAAGCTATGGATGTCAGCTTTCTAACGCAACTGGAAGCACCTCAATTGGATTTCTACAACTCGAGTTATACTCCATGGAAGGTGAAGAGGTCAGCTGGCCTGATTGCATGTTGGTACTATGCTCTTCTATGTACATTACGGGGCTGTTTTCTCCCTCAATTTTTAGTATCCACCATGCATGCCATATATGCTTGGAAAGCACTAGATGTCTTCTTTCCAATGCATTTTGAATCACCTCATTTGGAGTTTTGTAGCTCAAGTTATTTATGTTTGAAGAAGGCATGGTCAAGCTGTTCCATATAACACGTTTAAGCTCCAGTTTAAGCTTAAACTGGAGCTTAAACGCTGGCACTCCCTGGAGGCACAAGCTCGAGCACGTTTAAGCTTCAGTTTAAGGTTAAACTAAAGCTTAAACGTGGAAATGGAAGAAGGCAACCCTGGAGTGTGGAATTGTCGAACACGTTTAAGCTTCAGTTTAAGGTTAAACTGAAGCTTAAACGTGGAAATGGAGGAAAGCCATCCTGGTTTATTTCTCAATTCTGGCGTTTAACCTCCAGTTTAAGGTTAAACTGGAGGTTAAACGTGGAAATGCTCCCCTGGTGAGATTCTCACTTCTGGCGTTTAACCTCCAGTTTAAGGTTAAACTGGAGGTTAAACTTCAATTCCAGCATTTCTTAGCCTTCATGATTCTGGCGTTTAAGCTCCAGTTTAGGCTTAAACTGGATCTTAAACTCCACATGTGATATTCAAGCTTCCTTTATTGATTTTGTTGCTTCCTTGCCTAGCCTCTTCTTCCCTGAAATCATCCAAACAATTGCATCAAAGTCTTGCAAAAATTCATGAGAATTCTTCCATTCATAGCTTTCAAGGAATATAACTAAAAACTCATGGAATTTGCATCAAAATCTTCATGTTGAATGATTTAAGACAAGCATGACTATTTGGCCCAAATGATTACTTAAGGCTCAAGAAAATGCATAAAACAACTAAAAATAAAAGAAAAAGGCTAGTGAAACTAGCCTAAGATGCCTTGGCATCAACCAACAATCTCCGTGGGATCGACCCTTACTCACGTAAGGTTTATTACTTGGACAACCCAGTGCACATGCTGGTTAGTTGTATCGAAGTTGTGAATGACAAACGATTTATTAAGACGTGCGTACAGAGTTTTTAGCGCCGTTGCCTGAGATCACAATTTCGTGCACCAAGTTTTTGGCGCCGTTGCCGGGGATTGTTCGAGTTTGGACAACTGACGGTTCATCTTGTTGCTTAGATTGGGTAATTTTCTTCTTATTTTCAAAAAGTTTTCAAAAGAAAAAAAATTTTCAAAAATCTTTCAAAAATTTTCTCCTTTGTTTTCGAAAAAAAAATATTTTAAAAAAAATGTTTTCAAAAAAATATTTTTCTTCAGAATTTTTAAGAATGAATTCTAGTGTTTCATGATGATTTGATTGAATCCTGGCTGGCTGTAAAGCCATGTCCAAATCTTTTGGACTGGGGTTTCAACTTATCATCACAAAAGCTTGTTGATTCTCACACACTTAGTTGCTCTATACATGAAAAGTATAATTATCTTCTAAAGCTTGACTAGATATTAAGCCATGTCTGACCCTCAGATTGGAGCTTTAGACTAAGATTGCAAGATTCCTGGAATTCATATTAAAAATTTTGGAATCCTTATTTTTCTTTTTTTTTCAAATAGTTTTCGAAAAATCAAAAAAAAAATCATAAAATGATGAAAATCAAAAAAAAATATTTCATGTCTCTTGTTTGAGTCTTGAGTCAATTTTTAAGTTTGGTATCAATTGCATACTCATCTTGCATTTTTCGAAAATTGCATTCATGCATTGCATTCATCATGATCTTCAAGTTGTTCTTGATAAACCTTCTTGATTGATCTTCATATTTTAGTGTTTTGTGTTGTATGGTGTTTTTCATATGCATTCTTGAAATCTTAGTGTCTAAGCATTAAAGATTTCTAAGTTTGGTGTCTTGCATGTTTTCTTTGCATTAAAAATTTTTCAAAAATAAGTTCTTGATGTTTATCATGATCTTCAAAGTGTTCTTGGTGTTCATCTTGACATTCATAGCATTCTTGCATGCATTCATTGTTTTGATCTAAAATTTCCATGCATTGAGCATTTTTAGTGTTTTTCTCTCTCATCTTTAAAAATTCAAAAATCAAAAAAAAAATATCTTTCCTTTTTTCTCTCTTAAAATTTCAAAAATTAGATTTGACTTTTTCAAAAATTTTTAAAATCTAGTTGTTTTTATGAGTCAAATCAAATTTTCAAACTAAAAATCTTATCTTTTTCAAAATCTTTTTCAAAAATCAAATCTTTTTCATTTTTCTTATTTATTTTCGAAAATTATAAAAATATTTTTCAAAAATCATTTTCTTATCTTTACTACATAATTTTCGAAAATAACATCATCAATTAATGTTTTGATTCAAAAATTTCAAGTTTGGTACTTGCTTGTTAATAAAGATTCAAACTTTAAGTTCTAGAATCATATCTTGTGATTTCTTGTGAATCAAGTCATTAATTGTGATTTTAAAAATAAAATATTTTTCAAAACTAATTTCAATCATATCTTTTGAAAAATATCTTTTTTATCTTATCTTTTTCAAAATTTGATTTCAAAATATCTTTTCTAACTTCTTATCTTCTTATCTTTTCAAAATTGATTTTCAAATTTGTTTCAACTAACTAACTTTTTGTTTGTTTCTTATCTTTTTCAAAACCACCTAACTAACTCTCTCTCTCTCTCTAATTTTTGAAAATATCTCCCTCTTTTTCAAAATTTCTTTTTAATTAACTAATTATTTTAATTTTTGATTTTAATTTTTGAAAATTACTACCCTTTTTTCAAAAACTATTTTCGAAAATCACTAACTCTTTTTCAAAAATAATTTTCGAAAATTCCCTTTCTCTCTCATCTCCTTCTATTTATTTATTCATCTACTAACACTTCTCTTCATCTCACATCCCTGCTCTCCTCACCCTTGTGTTTCTTTCTTTACATTACATTCTTTTCTTCTTCTTTTCTTCTACTCACAAAAGGAACCTCTATACTTGGGCAAAAAGGATCCCTATTATTATTATTTTTCTGTTCCCTCTTTTTCATATGAGTAGGAGCAAGGACAAGAATATTCTTGTTGAAGCAGATCCAGAACCTGAAAGGACTCTGAAGAGGAAACTAAGAGAAGCTAAATTACAACAATCCAGCAAGCACCTTTCAGAAATTTTCGAACAGGAAGAGGAGATGGCGGCCGAAAATAATAATAATACAAGGAGGATGCTTGGTGACTTTACTGCACCAAATTCCAATTTACATGGAAGAAGCATCTCCATCCCTACCATTGGAGCAAACAATTTTGAGCTGAAACCTCAGCTAGTTTCTCTGATGCAGTAGAACTGCAAGTTTCATGGACTTCCATCTGAAGATCCTTTTCAGTTCTTAACTGAATTCTTGCAGATCTGTGATACTGTTAAGACTAATGGAATAGATCCTGAAGTCTATAGGCTTATGCTTTTCCCTTTTGCTGTAAGAGACAGAGCTAGAATATGGTTGGACTCTCAACCCAAGGATAACCTGAACTCTTGGGATAAGCTGGTCACAGCTTTCTTAGCCAAGTTCTTTCCTCCTCAAAAGCTTAGCAAGCTTAGAGTGGATGTTCAAACCTTCAGACAGAAAGAAGGTGAATCCCTCTATGAAGCTTGGGAGAGATACAAAAGACTGACCAAAAAGTGTCCTTCTGACATGCTTTCAGAATGGACCATCCTGGATATATTCTATGATGGTCTGTCTGAGTTAGCTAAGATGTCATTGGATACTTCTACAGGTGGATCCATTCACCTAAAGAAAAAGCCTGTAGAAGCTCAAGAACTCATTGACATGGTTGCTAATAACCAGTTCATGTACACTTCTGAGAGGAATCCTGTGAGTAATGGGACGCCTATGAAGAAGGGAGTTCTTGAAATTGATACTCTGAATGCTATATTGGCTCAGAAAAAAATATTGACTCAGCAAGTCAATATGATTTCTCAGAGTCTGAATGGAATGCAAGCTACATCCAACAGTACTCAAGAGGCATCTTTTGAAGAAGAAGCTTATGATTCTGAGAACCCTGCAATAGCAGAGGTGAATCACATGGGTGAACCATATGGAAACACCTATAATCCCTCATGGAGAAATCACCCAAATCTCTCATGGAAGGATCAACAAAGGCCTCAACAAGGCTTTAATAATGGTGGAAGAAATAGGTTTAACAATAGTAAACCTTTTCCATCATCCACTTAGCAACAGACAGAGAATTCTGAACAAAATACCTCTAATTTAGCAAACTTAGTCTCTGATCTGTCCAAGGCCACTGTGAGTTTCATGAATGAAACAAGGTCCTCCATTAGAAATTTGGAAGCACAAGTGGGCCAGCTGAGTAAAAGGATCACTGAAATCCCTCCTAGTACTCTCCCAAGCAATACAGAAGAAAACCCAAAAGGAGAGTTCAAGGCCATTGAATTGATCACCATTGCCGAACCTGTAAGGGAAGGAGAGGACGTGAATCCCAAGGAGGAAGACCTCCTGGGACGTCCAGTGATCAATAAGGAGTTTCCCTCTGAGGAACCAAAGGAATCTGAGACTCATCTAGAGACCATAGAGATTCCATTGAACCTCCTTATGCCATTCATGAGCTCTGATGAGTATTCCTCTTCGGAAGAGAATGAGGATGTTACTAAGGAGCAAATTACCAAGTACCTTGGTGCAATCATGAAGCTGAATGCCAAATTATTTGGTATTGAGACTTGGGAGGATGAACCTCCCTTGTTCACCAATGAACTAAGTAATCTGGATCAACTGACATTGCCTCAGAAGAAACAGGATCCTGGAAAGTTCCTAATACCTTGTACCATAGGCACCATGATCTTTGAAAAGGCTCTGTGTGACCTTGGTTCAGGGATAAACCTCATGCCCCTCTCTGTAATAGAGAAACTGGGAATCTTTGGGGTGCAAGCTACTAAAATCTCATTAGAGATGGCAGACAATTCAAGAAAATAGGCTTATGGACAAGTAGAGGACGTGTTAGTAAAGGTTAAAGGCCTTTACATCCCTGCTGATTTCATAGTCCTAGATACTGGGAAGGATGAGGATGAATCCATCATCCTTGGAAGACCCTTCCTAGCCACAGCAAGAGCTGTGATTGATGTTGACAGAGGTGAACTAGTCCTTCAATTGAATGAGGACTCCCTTGTATTTAAAACTTGAGGTCATCCTTCTGTAAACATGGAGAGGAAGTGTTCCGAGGGTTACCTGAAACTGGAGGTTGATCTCGGATGAGATCCTCGGTACTAGTCGGGGATGACGTGTCCGGCTGGCTGGTGGCGGCCGGAGCTGTTGTGTCTGACTTGTTGGACTTGCTGCACTGCTGATCCTTGGCCACCGGAGGGTGGGGGGTACCTGCAAGAAACTCCGATGCTTAAGTTAGCACGGGTATTAGGCAGGTTTTATGTAGAATTAGAGTATGAGTTATACCTGGGTGCTCCAGTGTATTTATAATGGTGAGATGTGACCTTTGGATAAGATAAGTTAGTTATCTTATCTTATCTTTATCTTTTGAGTTGAGGTCAGGGCATTTTCAACGGAACTGCCCTTCTCTGTAGGCCTGAATGACCTTTTGGATTTGGGTCGTATTCCTTGAATAGGGCCCTTTTTGGGCTTTCCTGTCGATTTGGCCGAGTTCTTCGTAAAGAAGTCGGTCCGCTTGACCTAAGGAGGTCGATCGCTTTATTACTGAACATCCCGGTTCGGACAGCTCGACCCAGGGTATGAACAGTGCCCCTGCTTGAGCTCAGTCTTCTTTTTGAGGTCGAGTTCTTGACTTCGGTCTTTCTTTAGTGAAGCCGATCTCAAGCATTTTGTCGATTCCTTTGTAGAAGCTTTTGACTGTAGAACGTTTTCCTCTAAAAGCGCGCGCTTTTATATCAGCGCTTTGGGAACGTGCGAGGGTTTAATGCCTTTTAATTTTAGCATTAATTGCCCCGTTTCCTTTTGGCTCTTTATTTTGATTTTGAAAACCCAGAAACGGTTTCTCTTCTTTCGCCCTTTTCGTAACTCCTTCGCATTTTTCCCTTCATTCTCTCGCTTTCAACTTTTCTTTGTGTTACGGCGTTTGTTTGATTTTTCTGAAGCCTCTGCCTGGAGTTCGTAGTTTCGCGTTTTAGCCCAGCGACATTTTCTTTTGCTCGTGTCTTTTCTTTTGCTTCGAGGTAGTGATTCCTGATTTCGCCATCCCTCTTCACCTTCCCTGAAGTCTGCTGCCTTTTCTGGTTGGTACTAACTTTTTTGCTTCTTTCACGGCTTCATCTTTAGTTTTTTGGTGAAGCTTTTGCTTTTGCATGTTTTGAAAGTTTGAACCTTTTCATGATTTTGCATTTGTTTGTCGCTGTAAATGCGTTTTTCTTGGCTTTCTTTTGTGTGTTCCTCTGGCATTTCCGTCGAGGCTTTATACGGTTTTTGTTTGTTGCTTTTGATTTTTTACTATCTGATAGAAACTCTGCATCTGTTCCTTGCTTTGCTTGATTGCTTTTTGTCTGATTTCTCAAAAGTTCATACCTTTGATGATTTTCGTTTGGCGTGTTTTGATGTTTTGGGAATGCTTTTTGCTTATTTGACTGTGATGACTTATGCTTCTGGAAATGCTTGCTTGTTTGAAGTCTTTTTCTTGTTTGAAAGATGCTGGGGTGAGAGCTGTAGATTTTCCTGGAAACCTTGCTTTGTTACTACCTCCAAAGGATGCCCCAAGATTTTGGTTTGAGTCTTGGGGTTTTCCTTTTCTGTGTGTTCACCTGCATCGTATTGAGTTGTTTTCTCCCTTGTCCGAGATATTTTTAGTAATCCCATCTTCTTTTCTTACTTGTAGGATTAGTTGGCCTCATGTCTTCTCGCAATAACATTGTATAGATGTCTTCCAGAGTTCCCGAGGGGATGTCCGATTGGCTGGACTCCCTTGTTTTGTTGTGTGTTTCTATTGTGGATGCTGAATTTTGCACAGAGCTGAGGAAGCGCCATAGGATTTGTGATAACAGTACCCGCGAGAGTGATTATGAGCTTGTTGCTCCTGATTCCGATGAGAGAGTTTGTTTTCCGACTTCCGTCGAGGGGGAGCGTCCCTCTTTCTATGCTTATGAATACTTCTTCAGCCAATTAAACGTTACTTTCCCTTTTACTGCTTTTGAAACTGACTTGTTGTGGTCCTGCAATATTGCTCCATCCCAGCTTCATCCGAACTCCTGGGGTTTTATCAAAATATTTCAACTTCTGTGTCAGGAGTTGGACATAACACCTTCTAAAACTCTTTTCCTTTATCTTTTTGTCTCGGCCAAACCTGGAGGTTCCTCCAAAAAGAAAGCTTCCTGGGTTTCTTTCAGGTCGGCCCAGGGGCATAAAGTTTTTGCCTTGTATGATGAGTCGTTTAAAGATTTTAAAAACTATTTCTTCCGAGTCCGTGCCATTGAGGGGGTTCGCCCCTTTTTTCTTGATGAAAATGATGAGCCTGCTTTTCCTCTGGAGTGGCAAAAGAATGTAAGAGTGCCACGTTACACATGGGAAATGCTTAGTGAGGTTGAGCGGGCCTTTGTAGTTGTTCTTGAAGATTTGTGGGGGAAGCCACCCCATCTGGACACGAAGAGATTTTTGAGTGATCCATCTTTGGTTCGGGCTGCTTTGGGTACTGTCTGATTTGTTTTTATACTTGCTCCCGAGTTTTGTTTCTCTTGTGTTGTAACTTGTCCTTGATTTTTGTGTTTTTTAGAGATGTCAAAGAATAATGATTCTATGAGAGCCTATAAGAAGGCGAAGAAGGCGACCGCTGCTTTAAACATCTCGGCCAAGGCGGCCGGAGAGGGATCTTCTCAGCCTCCAGTTAAACCTCCTATATCGAGTTCTCCCAGGCCGAGGAAAGCAATTCCTACTCCCCGGGTCCATCTGGTCGATCCTCCACAATCTTCTGTTGCAGCTTCCGGTGCCCCTCCTAGTAAAAAGCAAAGAACAACTGAGCCTTTCAACCTTGATGCTCCTGACTTTGATGTGGTTGAGTTTGTAGATCAACAAATCGGCCCTTATGGTGTTCTTCCTATGGACGACGTGTCGCTTCTTCATCATTTTGATTATATCACCCGGAGTGGTATCAAGTTGGAACACATGGGGGTGGCCCTATATCGAACTGCTCAAAGTCTTCCTCTCCATGCCACTAAAGCTTTTATGGAGGAGGCCAAACAGGAGTTTGATCGGATGAAGGGCTTGAAGGAGGAACTTGAAGTAAGGGTGGCCAAGTTGGAGAAAGACTTGGAGAATGAAAAGGCTAGTTCTACTTCTCTGGCTGGTTCTCTGAGACTGGCCGAGGACACGACTATGCGACATAAGGACAGTTATTTGACGTCTTATCGGGAGATGTTGCGTCTGAGAGAAGAGTTGGAGAATGCCCGGGCTAATTATTCCGAGCTCCAAGGTCATCTTGTTGGCAGTGTAACTGCTGCCTATGAGAACCTGAAGGAACAAGTTCGGGTTATTGCTCCCGAGGCCGACCTGACCCTCTTTAGCTTGGACAATGTTGTCAGGGATGGCAAGGTTGTCCCTGATGACGAGGATGAGGATGATGTCGATCCTCCCCCTGTAGCCTCTACCAAGGTGTCAACTTCTGCTGTTCCTGCCGAGGTTGGTCCTCCCGCTTCTGACCCTGACTACCAGATCTTGAACCGGGATGACGGTACTGTAGATGCCGTTCCTCTCCAGACTCGGCCTCCGTCTCCTCGGCCTGATGCTGCTAAAAAATCTTCTGACCTTTAGTTTTAACTTTATTCTGGATATGTAGTTGACCCGGCTTGTGGGCTTTTTTAAACTCTTTATGTTTTGCTGACACTTTTTCGTTGCTTGCCTAGCAACTTTTGTTTTTTATGAAAAACAAATGGTAGCATGCTTTAGCTTTTTTGAGATAGGTTTTGGTGGCCTCCGAGGCTTTTATAACCTTGTGGATGATATCGCGCTTTTTGTGCTTGACTTGGTATCTCTTTTGGATTGCTTTGTACTTTGTATCTTGAATCCTTTGTGGTTGTGACTAGGTAGGTCTAACTTGATTTTTGGTTCGTTCTCGCTCCAGCTTATATTTCTGACAATTTGTAACCGATTTCTTCAAGTTAGTCCTCCGAGTTGTTTTCGCAGTCCTTTTCTAAGTTATTTTTGTAATCCCTTTCCTGGATCTTTGTCGGATATCTTCCCGGGATTACTTTCATAACTTTTTTAGTAGTAGGAGTCCGACTTCATTATATCGGTCTCCTTTAAGTTATTTTTGTAATCCTCTTTCTTGGATCTTTGTCAGGTCTCTTTCAGGGATTACTTTTATAACTTTTTAGTTGTAGGTTATTTGTAGTCCTCTTTCTTGGATCTTTGTCAGATCTCTTTCAGGGACTACTTTGATAACTTTTAAGTAGTAGGAGTCCGACTTGGTTATATCGGTCTCCTTTAAGTTATTTGTAGTCCTCTTTCTTGGATCTTTGTCAGATCTCTTTCAGGGACTACTTTGATAACTTTTAAGTAGTAGGAGTCCGACTTGGTTATATCGGTCTCCTTTAAGTTATTTGTAGTCCTCTTTCTTGGATCTTTGTCAGATCTCTTTCAGGGACTACTTTGATAACTTTTAAGTAGTAGGAGTCTGACTTGGTTATATCGGTCTCCTTTAAGTTATTTGTAGTCCTCTTTCTTGGATCTTTGTCAGATCTCTTTCAGGGACTACTTTGATAACTTTTTATTTTGGGCTGACTTTGTCATGTCGAGCCCTTCTAAGTTAAAGTAATCCTCTTTAATAGGGTTGGCCAGATCTCTTTCCAGGGTTTACTTATAACTTGGGTTGACTTGGTCCGACTTCTCAACGTCGGCCAGTCTTTAAGTTATTATTTTAGCAATCCGTAAGACCTCGTCAGGTTCTTTTTTGGATCACTTTCGATAACTTCTTACATTATTCTGTGTTCATCTTTGCCGATTTGTAGAAAGTGGTTGTTATCTCTAGATCGTCCTTTGGGTGAATCGCGTTTTCACCTTTATCGGACGGTTGTCTTTATCGTGATCGTGCAGTGAAATTGTTTTTCACTTTCTGCCGATCTGTTGCTTTATAATCGGACGATGAATGTTTCAGATTAATGCGTCTTGAAATCTTTGTAGAATATCTAAAATATATTTTATTTAAAGGAAAAGTGCAAATATATACATATGGGATTGTCTGAGTCTCAACTTGGTGCCTCATTAAAAAACCTTTTCAGGAAAAAGAGTGCATCCAATGATGAGATCTTTTATCCTTTCTAACTGTAGTACCTTCTGAGGTTGCAGGTGTGCCATAACCTGGGAAGCTCTCGTCCATCGAGTTCAGACAGTCTGTAGTAGCCCTTTCCAAGTACTTCTACAACTCGGTAGGGTTCTTTCCAGTTTGCTGCCAGCTTTCCCTCTCCTGGTCGAGTTGTTCCGATATCATTTCGGATTAGGATGAGATCATTTTCTATGAAACTTCTCGGCACTACCTTTTGATTATATCTGGAAGCCATTCGGCGTTTTAGAGCTTCTTCCCTGATCCGAGCTCTTTCTTGGATTTCGGGTAACAAGTCGAGCTCTTCTCTCTGAAGTTGGAAGTTTGCCTCTGTTCCATATGCTAATCGGAAGGGGGATTCCTTTGTGGTGGAATGTGGCGTTGTTCGATATGCCCACAGGACCTGTGGGAGCTCTTCTGCCCAGGCTCCCTTTGCATCTTGTAATCTCCATTTTAATCCGGCCAATATGACTTTGTTAGTAGCTTCAGCCTGCCCATTGGCTTGTGGATGTTCGACGGAGGTGTACTGGTGCTTTATATTCAGGTCGGCTACTAGTTTTCTGAAGCCTGCATCTGTGAATTGGGTGCCATTGTCTGTGGTTATTGAATATGGAACCCCGAACCTTGTGACAATGTTTCGATATAAGAATTTCCGGCTTCTTTGAGCGGTGGCATTGGCTAGGGGCTCTGCCTCGATCCACTTTGTAAAGTAATCTACTCCCACTATGAGGAATTTAACTTGTTCTGATCCCTGTGGGAAGGGGCCGAGAAGATCGAGTCCCCATTTCGCAAACGGCCAAGGTGAAGTCACGCTGATGAGCTCCTCTGGCGGGGCGATGTGAAAGTTGGCATGTTTTTGACATGGTGGACATATCTTTACAAATTATGTGGCTTCTTTCTGTAGAGTTGGCCAATAAAATCCCGCCCGGAGTACTTTTTTGGCGAGAGCTCATGCTCCGAGATGATTGCCACAAATGCTGCCGTGTATTTCTTCTAGCACTTCCCTTGTGTTGGAGGTCGGCACGCATTTTAGTAAAGGTATTGAGATTCCTCTTTTGTACAGGATGTTGTTTATGATGGTGTAGTACTATACGTCCCTTTTTAATTTCTTTGCCTCCTTTTCTTCTGTGGGGAGTGTTCCTTCTTTGAGGTAGTTGATTATGGGGGTCATCCATCCTTGGTCCTGACTTGTTA
The DNA here is from genome assembly GCF_003086295.3 of Arachis hypogaea. NCBI lineage: Eukaryota > Viridiplantae > Streptophyta > Magnoliopsida > Fabales > Fabaceae > Arachis > Arachis hypogaea. Next base: position 99,811,518 of record NC_092048.1, on the reverse strand, counting down.
TGGCCAGGACTTTTTCCTCTTCCGAGATTGATGGGTTTTGCAACATTTTCTGGATGAGGCTTCTATTGTTGCCCCCTGGTTTGGTGATGGCTAGTTTTGAGAGTGCATCAGCTCAGGCATTTTGTTCGCGGGGTATGTGGCAGATCTTATATTCCCCGATTTGTCCGAGTAGTTCCTTGGTTTTATCCAAATACTTTTTCATGGTGGGGTCTTTGGCTTGGTAGCTCCCTGTTATTTGTGATGTGACCACTTGTGAATCGCTGTAAATGTTGAGTTTTTAAGCTCCGACCTCTGTAGCCAGCTTCAAACCAGCTAATAATGCTTCATATTCCGCTTGGTTATTGGAGGCCGGCAAACCGAACTTGAGGGAGAGCTCAACTTGGGTTCCTTGGTTGCTTTCTATTATCACGCCTGCGCCGCTTCCAATTTTATTTGAGGAACCGTTCTCGTAGAGATTCCATTCTGTGGGAGTTTCCAGGGTATCTGTGAATTCTGCGATGAAGTCGGCCAGATACTGTGATTTGATGGTCGTCCGAGCTTCATATTGGAGGTCGAATTCTGACAACTCGATTGCCCATTGTAGAATTCTACCTGCTAAATCTGTTTTCTGCAATATTCCTTTTATGGGCTGGTTAGTTCTAACCTTAATGGTGTGAGCCTGGAAGTACGGGCGGAGTCGTTGAGATGTTAGGATGAGAGTATAGGCAATTTTTTCTATTTTCTGGTAGTTCAGCTCGGATCCCTGTAGTGCTTTGCTAATGAAGTAGACAGGTTGTTGCCCATTGTCGTCTTCTCTGACTAGTGCTGAGGCTATCGCCCGGCTTCCTACTGCGAGATATAATATGAGTGGTTCTCCTTCTCGTGGTCGAGATAGGATAGGTGGCCGTCCTAAGAACTCCTTGAAGTCTCGGAAAGCTTGCTCACATTCTGTCATCCATTCGAACTGTTTTCCCTTTCTTAAAGTTGCATAGAAGGGGAGAGATCTTATCGCAGCTCCTGCTAAGAATCGGGATAGGGCGGCCAATCTCCCGTTGAGTTGTTGTACTTCTTTGACGCAGGTTGGGCTCTTCATGTTGAGTATAGCTTGACATTTGTCTGGATTTGCTTCAATTCTCCTTTGCGTGAGCATGAAACCCAAGAATTTGCCTGCTTCAACTGCGAAGGTGTATTTTGCGGGGTTGAGTCGCATGTTAGACTTCCTTATAGTGTCAAACACTTGAGCCAGGTCGGACAATAATGTATCTTCGCTTTGTGTTTTTATCAACATGTCATCCACATAGACTTCCATGATTTTTCCGATGTGATCTGAGAAGACTTTATTCATTAGCCTTTGATAAGTAGCTCCCGCGTTCTTGAGACCGAAAGGCATCACGATGTAGCAGTAGTTTGCCTTTGGTGTTAAGAACGAGGTCTTTTCTTGATCTGGTGGATACATGGGGATTTGGTTGTATCCCGAATAGGTATCCATAAATGAGAGGTATCTATATCCGGAGGAAGCATCTACCAGAGCGTCAATACTTGGGAGTGGGTATGGATCTTTTGGGCAGGCTTTGTTGAGATCAGTGTAATCGGTACACATGCGCCACTTCCCGTTTGATTTTTTTACCAAGACGACGTTGGCTAGCCATAGTGGGTACTTGACTTCTCTTATGAATCCTACCTCCAGTAACGTTTGTACTTGTTCTTCCACAGCTTGGGATCGCTCTGGTCCGAGTTTTCTTCACTTCTGCTGCACCGGCCGAGATCCTGGATAGACCGCCAACTTGTGGCACATTATCTTAGGGTCTATGCCTGGCATGTCTGCGGCTTTCCATGCGAAGAGGTTGACATTATCTCGTAAGAATTGTATCAGTAATTCTTTTGAGTCTCCTCTTAGGACCGTGCCAATATTAGTTGTTTTGTCCGAGGTGTCTCCAATCTGAACCTTCTCTACCTTACCTTCTGGGTGCGGACGGAGTTCTTCTCGACGCTGAGCTCCAAGCTCAATGGCATGAAACTCTTCTCCTCTGCCTTTGAGGTTTAAGCTCTCGTTATAATAGCGACGTGCCATCTTTTGATCTGCTTTTATCGTGGCTATCCCCTCTGTAGTTGGGAATTTCATGCATAGGTGCGGAGTTGAGACTATTGCGCCGAGTTGATTGAGTGTTGTCCGACCTATGAGAGCATTGTAGGCCGAACTTACGTCGACCACAATGTAGTCTATTTTGAGGGTCCTAGATTGGTTCCCTTTTCCAAAAGTAGTGTGTAGCGATACGTATCCCAATGGTTGTATCGGAGTGTCTCCTAGTCCAAATAGATTGTTCGGGTATGCTCTAAGTTCCTTTTCGTCTAAGCCGATCTTGTCGAAGGCTGTTTTGAATAAGATGTCGGCAGAACTCCCTTGGTCTACTAGTGTGCGGTGTAGATTGGCATTTGCCAGTATAATAGTGATGACCATGGGATTGTCGTGTCCCGAGATGATGCCGGATGCGTCCTCTTTAGTAAATGTTATCGCTGGGATGTCGGGTGCTTCCTCCTTTCCCTCAACATGATATACTTCTTTGAGATACCTCTTTCGGGACGATTTGGAGATCCCACCTCCTGCGAATCCGCCGTGTATCATGTGGACGTGTCTTTCTGGTGTCCGAGGTGACCGTTCAGCTCGTCCATCATCTTCGTCTCTCCGTCTTTTTCTTTGGTCATCATCCCGGGTGGCAAGAAATCGATCTAATTTTCCTTCTCTTACCAATTTTTCTATGATATTTTTCAAGTCGAAGCACTCGTTGGTAGAGTGCCCTCGAATTCGATGGTATTCACAATATTCTTTCTGGTTTTCTCCTCCCCTTTTGCCTTTGAGTGGCCGCGCTGGGGGATTTTTTCTGTATGGCAGACTTCTTTGTACACGTCGACTAGGGATGCTTTGAGAGGAGTGTAGTTGTGGTATTTTTTGATTTTCTCACCCTGTCGATCTTCTTTCCTTTTGGAGTCCTTGTCTTTGTCTCGGTAGGAGGCCCCAGATTTTGAGGTTTCTCCCAGCCGAGCATTTTCTTCCATGTTGATGTATTTTTCTGCTCACTCCTGTACTTCGTCTAAGGAGGTAGGATAATTTTTTGATATAGATTGGCTAAAAGGTCCCTCTCGTAAGCCATTGATAAGCCCCATGATGGCGGCCTCTGTTGGTAAACTTTGTATGTCCATGCATGTTTTGTTGAATCTTTCCATGTAGTTGCGGAGGCTTTCCCGATCACCTTGCTTGATCCCTAGTAAGCTGGGTGCGTGCTTGGCCTTATCTTTCTGGATGGAGAATTTGGCCAGGAACTTTTTGGCCAGGTCGTCGAAGTTTGAGATGGACTTCGGAGGTAAGTTGTCGAACCATCTGATCGCCGTTTTCGTGAGAGTTGTTGGAAAAGCTTTGCAGCGAACGGCATCTGAGGCATCGGTAAGGTACATTCTGCTTCTGAAATTGCTGAGATGATGGTTGGGATCTGTAGTGCCATCATACAAAACCATATCCGGGAGCTTAAAATCTTTTGGGATTTTGGTCTTCATGATTTCCCTGGTGAATGGATCCTGTTCTTTGTGTGAATTTTCCCCAGGAGTGGTCCGAGGAGCTTTTGATTTGAGGTCGGCCTCTAATTGCTGTAGTTTTTCTTCTAGTTCTCGACGTCGCCGTACCTCTCTTTGTAGATCCTTTCCGATCTCCCGTTGTTGCTGGGTTTCTTTCTCAAGTTGCTTTAAGCGATCTTGAAGTGCTTCCATGGCTCCCGGATTTGGTGAGTTATTGTCCCCGTTGGATTCCGAAGTATCCTTTAGCGTAGTGTTCGCGTTCTTGTGCGGTGTTCTGTTCTCCAGATCCGAGTCGTGGTCGTTGTCATGGCCGTCCGCCATAGTTTTGGGATGACTTTCAGGTTCCCCGGAAACGGCGCCAATGTTCCGAGGGTTACCTGAAACTGGAGGTTGATCTCGGATGAGATCCTTGGTACTGGTCGGGGATGACGTGTCCGGCTGGCTGGTGGCGGCCGGAGCTGTTGTGTCCAACTTGTTGGACTTGCTGCACTGCTGATTCTTGGCCACCGGAGGGTGGGGGGTACCTGCAAGAAACTCTGATGCTTAAGTTAGCACGGGTATTAGGTAGGTTTTATGTAGAATCAGAGTATGAGTTATACCTGGGTGCTCCAGTGTATTTATAATGGTGAGATGTGACCTTTGGATAAGATAAGTTAGTTATCTTATCTTATCTTTATCTTTTGGATTGAGGTCAGCGCATCTTCAACGGAACCGCCCTTCTCTGTAGGCCTGAACGACCTTTTGGATTTGGGTCGTATTCCTTGAATAGGGCCCTTTTTGGGCTTTCCTGTCGATTTGGCCGAGTTCTTCGTAAAGAAGTCGGTCCGCTTGACCTAAGGAGGTCGGTCGCTTTATTACTGAACATCCCGGTTCGGACAGCTCGACCCAGGGTATGAACAGGAAGCATAAAAAGCTTCTCTCAAAACAGAGTCAACCAGAGCCCCCACAGTCAAACTCTAAGTTTGGTGTTAGGAGGCCACAACCAAACTCTAAGTTTGGTGTTGAACTCCCATATCCAAACTCTAAGTTCGGTGTTGGGAAGTCTCAACAATGCTCTGAACATCTGTGAGGCTCCATGAGAGCCCACTGTCAAGCTATTGACATTAAAGAAGTGCTTGTTGGGAGGCAACCCAATTTTTATCTATCTAATTTTATTTTTCTTGTTCTTTCATGTTTTATCAGGTTCATGATCATGTGGAGTCACAAAATAAATATAAAAATTGAAAACGGAATCAAAAATAGCAGAAGAAAAATCACACCCTGGAGGAGGATCTCACTGGCGTTTAAACGCCAGTAAGAAGTATCTGGCTGGCGTTCAACGCCAGAACAGAGCATGGTTCTGGCGCTGAACGCCCAAAATGGGCAGCATCTGGGCGTTTGAACGCCAGAATTGCACCCTGGAGAAGAGCTGGCGCTGAACGCCCAGAACAAGCATGGTTCTGGCGTTCAACGCCAAAAATGGGCAACAAATGGGCGTTTAACGCCCAGAACAAGCACCAATCTGGCGCTGAACGCCCAGAGTTGTGTGCAAGGGCATTTTGCATGCCTAATTTGGTGCAAGGTTGTAAATCCTTGAACACCTCAGGATCTGTGGACCCCACAGGATCACCTCAGGATCTGTGGACCCCACAGGATCCCCACCCACCTCACCCTCTCTCTCTCCATTCATGGTCATCCCTTCTGTTTTCCATTCACCACTCACATCCATACACACATCCCTCCATATCCTCCATATCTTCTTCTTCTTCTTCTTCTTCTATTCTTTCTTCTTTTGCTCGAGGGCGAGCAACATTCTAAGTTTGGTGTGGTAAAAGCATAAGCTTTTTTGTTTTTCCATAACCATTAATGGCACCTAAGGCCAGAGAAACCTCAAGAAAGAGGAAAGGGAAGACAATTGCTTCCACCTCTAAGCCATGGGAGATGGAAAGATTCATCTCACAAGCCCATCACTAAGAAAAGGATGGAGCAAACAAGAGAGCACATTCATGAATCTCAACAGGCACATGAAGAAGCTCATCATCAAGAAACCCCTGAGATACCTCAAGGGATGCACTCTCCTCCACAGAATTTTTGGGAGCAAATCAACACCTCCCTAGGAGAATTAAGTTCCAACATGGGACAATTAAGGGTGGAACATCAAGAGCACTCCATCATCCTTCATGAAATTAGAGAAGATCAAAAAACAATGAGGGAGGAGCAACAAAGACAAGGAAGAGACATAGAAGAGCTCAAGGACATCATTGGTTCCTCAGGAAGGAAACGCCACCATCACTAAGGTGGACTCATTCCTTGTTCTTACATTCTCTGTTTTTCGTTTTCTCTATGTTAAGTGCTTATCTATGTTTGTGTCTTATTACATGATCATTAGTAGTTAGTAACTATGTCTTAAAGTTATGAATGTCCTATGAATCCATCACCTCTCTTAAATGAAAAATATTTTAATTCAAAAGAACAAGAAGTACATGAGTTTCGAATTTATCCTTGAACTTAGTTTAATTATATTGATGTGGTGACAATGCTTCTTGTTTTCTGAATGAATGCTTGAACAGTGCATATGTCTTTTGAAGTTGTTGTTTAAGAATGTTAAATATGTTGGCTCTTGAAAGAATGATGACAAGGAGACATGTTATTTGATAATCTGAAAAATCATAAAAATGATTCTTGAAGCAAGAAAAAGCAGCAAAGAATAAAGCTTGCAGAAAAAAAAATAGCGAGAAAAAATAGAAAGAAAAAGAAAAAGCAAGCAGAAAAAACCAAAGCTCTTAAAACCGAAAGGCAAGAGCAAAAAGCCAATAACCCTTAAAACCAAAAGGCAAGGGTAAATAAAAGGATCCCAAGGCTTTGAGCATCAGTGGATAGGAGGGCCTAAAGGAATAAAATCCTGGCCTAAGCGGCTAAACCAAGCTGTCCCTAACCATGTGCTTGTGGCATGAAGGTGTCAAGTGAAAACTTGAGACTGAGCGGTTAAAGTCAAGGTCCAAAGCAAAAGAAGAGTGTGCTTAAGAACCCTGGACACCTCTAATTGGGGACTTTAGCAAAGCTGAGTCACAATCTGAAAAGGTTCACCCAATTATGTGTCTGTGGCATTTATGTATCCGGTGGTAATACTGGAAAACAAAGTGCTTAGGGCCACGGCCAAGACTCATAAAGTAGCTGTGTTCAAGAATCATCATACTGAACTAGGAGAGTCAATAACACTATCTGAACTCTGAGTTCCTATAGATGCCAATCATTCTGAACCTCAATGGATAAAGTGAGATGCCAAAACTATTCAAGAGACAAAAAGCTACAAGTCCCGCTCATCTGATTGGAGCTATGTTTTATTGATAGTTTGGAATTTATAGTATATTCTCTTCTTTTTATCCTATTTGATTTTCAGTTGCTTGGGGACAAGCAACAATTTAAGTTTGGTGTTGTGATGAGCGGATAATTTATACGCTTTTTGGCATTGTTTTTAGTATATTTTTAGTAGAATCTAGTTACTTTTAGGGATGTTTTCATTTTATGTTAAATTCACATTTCTGGACTTTACTATGAGTTTGTGTATTTTTCTGTGATTTCAGGTATTTTCTAGCTGAAATTGAGGGACTTTACTATGAGTTTGTTTATTTTTCAGAGATTGAAGAAGGACTGCTGATGCTGTTGGATTTTGACCTCTCTGCACTCAAAATGGATTTTCTGGAGCTACAGAACTCAAAATGGCGCGCTTCCAATTGCGTTGGAAAGTAGACATCCAGGGCTTTCCAGCAATGTATAATAGTCCATACTTTGACCGAGTTTAGACGATGTAAAAGGGCGTTGAACGCCAGTTCTACGCTGCTGTCTGGAGTTAAACGCCAGAAACACGTCACAAACCAGAGTTGAACGCCAGAAATACGTTACAACCTGGCGTTCAACTCCAGAAAGAGCCTCTGCACGTGTAACATTCAAGCTCAGCCCAAGCACACGCCAAGTGGGCCCCGGAAGTGGATTTATGCATCAATTACTTACTTCTGTAAACCCTAGTAACTAGTTTATTATAAATAGGACTTTTTACTATTGTATTAGACATCTTGGGACGTCTGGTTCTTAGATCAGAAGGGCTGGCCATTCAGCCATGCCTGAACCTTTCACTTATGTATTTTCAAACGGTAGAGTTTCTGCACTCCATAAATTAAGGTGTGGAGCTCTACTGTTCCTCATGAATTAATGCAAAGTACTACTTTTTTTCTATTCAATTCAACTTATTCCGCTTCTAAGATATTCATTCACACTTCAACATGAATGTGATGAACGTGACAATCATCATCATTCCCTATGAACGCGTGCCTGACAACCACTTCCGTTCTACCTTCGATTGAATGATTATCTCTTGGATCTCTTAATCAGAATCTTCGTGGTACAAGCTAGATTGATGGCGGCATTCATGAGAGTCCGGAAAGTCTAAACCTTGTCTGTGGTATTCTGAGTAGGACTCTAGGATTGAATGACTGTGACGAACTTCAAACTCGCGAGTGCTGGGCGTAGTGACAGACGCAAAAGGAGGGTGAATCCTATTCCAGTATGATCGAGAACCTCAAGATGATTAGCCGTGCTGTGACAGAGCATTTGGACCATTTTCACAAGAGGATAGGATGCAACCATTGACAACGGTGATGCCTCCAGACGATTAGCCATGCAGTGACAGCGCATCGGACCAGAGAGGATCAAAAGTAGCCATTGACAATGGTGATGTCCTTACATAAAGCCAGCCATGGAAAGGAGTAGGATTGATTGGATGAAGACAGCAGGAAAGCAGAAGTTCAGAGGGACGAAAGCATCTCTATACCTTTATCTGAAATTCTCACCAATGATATACATAAGTATTTCTATCTTTATTTTCTGTCTATTTATTATTAAAATTCGAAAACTCCATAACTATTTTATATCCGCCTGACTGAGATTTACAAGGTGACCATAGCTTGCTTCATACCAACAATCTCCGTGGGATCGACCCTTACTCATGTAAGGTTTATTACTTGGACGACCCAGTGCACATGCTGGTTAGTTGTATCGAAGTTGTGAATGACAAACGATTTATTAAGACGTGCGTACAGAGTTTTTAGTGCCGTTGCCTGAGATCACAATTTCGTGCACCAATGAACCATATCTCTTTAAGAGATGCGCAGACGGAATGATCCGCAGATGCGTCCCTAGAGAGAAGGCACAGAAGATCCTGTGGCATTGCCATGGATCACAGTATGGAGGACATTTTGGAAGTGAGCGAACAGCCACTAAAGTCCTCCAATGTGGCTTCTATTGGCCTACTCTCTATAGAGATGCCCGAGAGTTTGTGCGTAACTGTGATAGTTGCCAAAGAGCTGGTAACTTGCTTCATGGTTACGCAATACCTCAACAAGGGATCTTAGAGATTGAGTTGTTTGATGTATGGGGTATTGACTTCATGGGTCCTTTCCCACCATCATACTCAAACACTTACATTCTGGTGGCAGTAGACTACGTATCTAAATGGGTAGAAGCAATTTCCACACCCACTAATGATACTAAGACTGTGCTGAAGTTCCTCCAGAAACATATTTTTAGCAGATTCGGTGTTCCCAGAGTACTAATCAGTGATGGGGCACTCATTTCTGCAATAAACAGCTTTACTCTGCTATGGTGAGATATGGAATTAGCCACAAAGTGGCAACTCCGTATCATCCACAGACAAATGGGCAGGCTGAAGTCTCTAATAGAGAACTAAAAAGAATCCTGAAAAGAACTGTAATTGCCCGTAGAAAGGATTGGACAAAGAGCTTGGATGATGCTCTATGGGCATACAGAACAGCATTCAAGACTCCTATAGGAACCTCTCCATACCAGCTTGTGTATGGCAAGGCCTGTCATCTGTCTGTGGAACTGGAACATAAGGCCTACTGGGCGACCAGATTCCTAAACCTGGATGCTAAGTTAGCTGGTGAGAAAAGATTGCTCCACCTAAATGAGCTAGAGGAGTTCAGACTCAATGCTTTTGAAAATGCAAAAATATATCAGGAAAAAGCAAAAAAGTGGCATGACAAGAAATTGTCATCCAGAGTCTTTGAGCCAGGACAAAAAGTTCTGCTGTTCAACTCTAGGCTCAGATTATTCCCCGGGAAATTAAAATCCCGGTAGAGGGGACCATATGTGATTACAGGAGTGTCACCATATGGATATGTTGAGCTTCAAGATATTGATTCTGACAAAAAGTTCATTGTTAATGGACAGAGAATTAAACATTATCTTGAAAGCAATTTTGAGCAAGAATGCTCAAAACTGAGGCTTGAATGAAGCTCAGTAAAGGTCTAGCTAAAGACAATAAAGAAGCGCTTGCTGGGAGGCAACCCAGCCATTAGCAAGTCATTTGTTTTAATTAATACTTGTAGAAGTTTGATATGCATTTTTCTTCAAAGGTTAATCATCAAAATTGAAGGAATTCACAGAGTTATAGAAGGATTCAGTGCTAAAAGCAGAGAAAAGGAGCTTGCTGGCAAGAAAACGCCAGTAAAGGGCATTTTGGGCGTTAAACGCCAGAATGGGTACCATTCTGGGCGTTTAACGCCAGAATTGCAGCATCCTAGGCGTTCAGAAAAACGCCCAGTGATAAAGGGGTTTCTGGCGTTTAACGCCAGCCAGGGTACCTGGCTGGGCGTTAAACGCCCATAATGGCCAATAATTGGGGGTTAAACGCCAGAATGGATACCATTCTGGGCGTATAACGCCAGAAAGGCAGGGGGAGGAGATTTTGTTTCCAACTTTAAATTTTTTTCAAATTTTCATGTTTTGACTCATTCTTTTCTGCATAAACATGTTTCACACTTTCTTCATTCACCCTCAATTTTCAAAAATTCAAACATTTTCTAAATCTCTTTTCAATTTTCTTTCAAATCCTTTCCAAATCTTCTTCAAAAACTCAATTATCTTCTTAATTTCTTTCCAAATCTTTTTCAACTCATCATATCATCTTTTAATTCTTAGATGCATAACCAAATTTTCAAATTTAACATCTTCATATCTTTTTCAATTACAAATCTCATCTCTTTCATAACATGATTTTATTTTCTTCCATCAATCATATCTCTATGTCATATCTCTTTCAAATTTTTCGAAATCCCTCCCCTCCTCCTATAAATATACATTCGGCCATCCCCTCCTCTCCACCATTCGAATTTGCCTCTTCTCCTCTCTCTCTCTCCTCTTTCCTTTCTTTTGGTTGAGGGCAAGCAAACCTCTAAGTTTGGTGTATTTTTCTGTGATCACTGAGCTAAGACTCATCAAGATCATGGCACCTAAGGAAAAACAAACCAAATCAAGAGGCAAAAAAGAGAATACTCCAAAGAGTCATCGGAATCAAGAGAGGTTCCTAACCAAAGAACATGCAGACCATTACCACAAAATAATGGGTCTGAGGTCAGTGATCCGGGAAGTTAAATTCAATCTGAAAGAAGATGAATATCTGGAGATCCAAGAGCAAATTCGAAACAGAGGATGGGAAATTCAAGCTAATCCTGAAACAAAGGTTGGAAGAAACATGGTTCAGGAATTCTACTCAAATCTGTGGCTAACAGATAAGCAGAGAATAACTAGAACCGCCTTTCATACCTACCGAACCATGGTCAAAGGGAGGCTTATTTACTTCCATCTGGACAAAATAAGAGAGGTCTTCAAATTGCCTCAACTGCAAGATGATTCAGAATCCTTTAATAGGAGAATGGTGAGAGTAGATAAGGGGTTGGATCAAGTTCTAGAGGACATATGCCTTCCTAGAACTAAGTGGATAACTAATTCAAAAGGTGTCCCAAACCAACCCAAGAGGGGAGATCTCAAACCAGTTGCAAGAGGCTGGTTGGACTTCATTGGGCGTTCTATATTGCCCACTAGCAACCGCTCTGAGGTCACTGTCAAAAGAGCAGTGATGATTCATTGTATTATACTTGGAAAAGAAGTGGAGATTCATCATCTGATTTCTTGTGAGATTTACACAATTGCAAACAAGAACTTCACTGAAGCCAAATTGGCCTACCCAAGCTTAATTTCTCTGCTGTGTAGAGATGCTGGGGTAAGGATGAGAGTAGATGAATTTATCCCAATCGAACACCCAATCACCAAAAAGTCAATGGAAGGACAAGTGCAAGATAACTCCATAAAAAGGAGGGCGCAGGAGTTCCTCCCAGAAATTCCTGAAATTGACTACTGGACCCACCTAGAAGCATCTGTTACCAAGCTGCAAGAAGCTATGGAACAATTTAAGGAAGAACAGCAGAATCAAAACTGCATGCTCTGCAAACTGCTGAAGGAATAGGAGAAGCAGGGGCGTGAGCTACAAGAGCTGAAGCGCCAGAAGCTCTCCTTTGAAGGACCAAGCACCCCACAGATTGAGGGAGCATCCACTTCTCAAAATCAAGTTTGTTGAGTCCTAACTCTGTGATAACCTTTATTATTAAGAGTCTATTTTAAGAGTCATTTATTTTTCTGTTTTTAATTTTCTGTCTTCTATTATTATAGGTCTGCTCTTATATTTATTTTTGAGTCTTATTTTTATAATCAATAAAAATTTAAAGTTTATGTCTTAAAGCTATGAATGTCCTATGAATCCATCACCTTTCTTATAAAAAGAGTGTTTTTAATTGAAAAAGAAAAAGAATTACATGAATTTCAAATTTTAAAACAATTTAATTATTTTGATGTGGTGGTAATACTCTTGTTTTCTGAATGAATGCTTGAACAGTGCATATTTTTTGAATTTGTTGTTTATGAATGTTAAAATTGTTGGCTCTTGAAAGAATGATGGGAAAAGGAGAAATGTTATCTGATGATCTGAAAAATCATAAAATTGATTCTTGAAGCAAGAAAAAGCAGTGAATAGAAAGCTTGCAAAAAAAATACGAAAAAGAAAAGAAGAAAAAAAGAAGAAAAAGAAAAAGCAAGCAGAAAAAGCCAATAGCCCTTTAAACCAAAAGGCAAGGGTAAAATAAAAAAAGATCCAAGGCTTTGAGCATCAGTGGATAGGAGGGCCCATAGGAATAAAATCTTGGCCTAAGCGGCTAAACCAAGCTATCCCTAACCATGTGCTTGTGGCGTGAAGGTGTCAAGTGAAAACTTGAGACTGAGCGGTTAAAGTCATGGTCCAAAGCAAAAAGAGTGTGCTTAAGAGCTCTGGACACCTCTAATTGGGGACTCTAGCAAAGCTGAGTCACAATCTGAAAAGGTTCACCCAGTTATGTGTCTGTGGCATTTATGTATCCGGTGGTAATATTGGAAAACAAAATGCTTAGGGTCACGGCCAAGACTCATAAAGTAGCTGTGTTCAAGAATCAACATACTTAACTAGGAGAATCAATAACACTATCTGGATTCTGAGTTCCTATAGAAGCCAATCATTCTGAACTTCAAAGGATAAAGTGAGATGCCAAAACTGTTCAGAGGCAAAAAGCTAAAAGCCCCGCTCATCTAATTAATACTGATCTTCATAGATATTTTTGGAATTCATTGTATATTCTCTTCTTTTTATTCTAATTGATTTTTAGTTGCTTGGGGACAAGCAACAATTTAAGTTTGGTGTTGTGATGAGCGGATAATTTATACGCTTTTTGGCACTGTTTTTAGTATATTTTTAGTATATTTTAGTTAGTTTTTATTATATTTTTATTAGTTTTTATTTAAAATTCACTTTTCTGGACTTTACTATGAGTTTGTGTATTTTTCTGTGATTTCAGGTATTTTCTGGCTGAAATTGAGGGACCTGAGCAAAAATCTGATTCAAAGGCTGAAAAAGGACTGCAGATGCTATTGGATTCTGACCTCCCTTCACTCAAAGTAGATTTTCTGGAGCTACAGAAGCCCAATTGGCGTGCTCTCAAATGCGTTGGAAAGTAGACATCCTGGGCTTTCCAGCAATGTAATAGTCTATACTTTGCCCGAGATTTGATGGCCCAAACTGGCGTTCCAAATCAGCTTAAGAATTCTGGCGTTTAACGCCAGAACTAGCATAAAAACTAGAGTTAAACGCCGAAACTGGCACAAAAGCTGGCGTTTAACTCCAAGAAAAGTATCTACACATGAAAGCTTCAATGCTCAGCCCAAGCACACACCAAGTGGGCCTCAGAAGTGGATTTTTACACTAAATACCCTAGCTTACTCATTTTCTGTAACCCTAGGTCACTAGTTTACTATAAAAACTACTTTTAGTGATTCATCTTGTACCTCATGACACTTTACACGTTTCATATTATATTCTCTACGGTATGAGTCTCTAAACCCCGTTGTTGGGGGTGAGGAGCTCTGCTGTTCTTCATGAATTAATGCAATTACTACTGTTTTCCATTCTATCACGCTTGCTTCTATTCTAAGATATTCATTCGCACTTCAACCTGATGAATGTGATGTTTCGTGACACTCATCATCATTCTCACCTATGAACGCATGCCTGACAACCACCTCCGTTCTACCTTAGATTGAATGCATATCTCTTAGCCTCATGATTCAGATAAGAGTCTTCGTGGTATAAGCTAGAATTATTGGCAGCCATTCCTGAGATCCGGAATGTCTAAACCTTGTCTGTGGTATTCTGAGCAGCATCTGGGAAGGGATGACTGTGACGAGCTTCAAACTCACGAGTGTTGGGCGTAGTGACAGACGCAAAAGGATCAATAGATCCTATTCCGACATGATCGAGAACCGACAGATGATTAGCCGTGCGGTGACAGTGCATTTGAAACATTTTCACTGAGAGGACGGGAAGTAGCCATTGACAACGGTGATGTCCAACATAAAGCTTGCCATGGAAGGAGCCTTGCGTGCATGAAGAAGAAGATAGTAGGAAAGCAAAGATTCAGAAGACAAAGCATCTCCAAAGCCCCAACCTGTTCTTCATTACTGCATAACAAGTATTTATTTCATGTTCTCTTACTTTTTACAATTAAATCTGAGAATTATTGATATCCTGACTAAGAGTTACAAGATAACCATAGCTTGCTTCAAGCCGACAATCTCCGTGGGATCGACCCTTATTCACGTAAGGTATTACTTGGACGACCCAGTGCACTTGCTGGTTAGTTGTGCGGAGTTGCAAAAGTGTGATTGTAATTTCGTGTACCAGCGAGCTACGCTTCTCCCGTTATACAAAGAAAAACCTGAACGTTGAGAAGAAGTTGAATCTTCCCAATGACGTGAGGCGTGGCATAAACGCCCGTATTTCAGAGTTGGGATTGGATTTTGTTGATAGGGACCTAGGAAGGATTAACATCTCATGGGTTAAAGAGTTTTACTGTAACTTCTTCCGAGTGAACTTGGAATCAGTGCACGTAAGGGGTAGAGAGATTATGATCACTGAAGAGGCTATAGGGGATGCACTGCTTTGCAGAGTTGGTACTCCTGAGACCTGTGCCTACCAGCAGGCAGAGGTGGCTATTCTCTCCATGACTTTTGATTACGAGGCGCTTAGGCGCGTGATTGCTACACCAGATGCTCCCTGGGTGATGGATACGAACAACAAGAAGCCTAAGGGGATGCTATCTGCATATCTGTCTAAGGAGGCTAGGACCTGGCAGCAGATCTTTGCCCACTACGTTCTGCCCACCACTCACTTCTCAGAGATTCTGATGGATATGCTGATTCTGATTGGGTGTGTCATGGAAGGGAAAGAGGTGTATTTCCCCCAGCTGATTAGGCATAGCATGTGGAGAGCTCACATCCGCGGCTTGCTACCGTTTCCTACGCTGGTTACTAGTTTGGCTGAGCTAGCTGATGTCCCATGGGAGGACGATGATGCAATACCACCACTGCCAGATGACGACGACAAGGAAGTTACTATTCCATGGGGTGGATGGGTGCACGAGAAGCCCTCGGCCAGACGTCGTTCTCGGGCTAGAGCGGCAGTTGAGGCAGCAGGACCCTCTTTCTCCACAGCAGCAGTAGCATCCTTACCACCACCACCACCAACACCAGAGCCGACTTATCTGTTGGTGCGGCACCTTCTTCGCTTCATGGTGCGCTTTGAGCATCGTGTCATGCGGCGTCTTGACCGCATAAACCAGGTGTTTGCATCACAGGGCATTGAGCTTCCTCCACTTTCAGACTCTCCCGCCTCTGATGAGCAGGACCAGGAGGAGGAGCATAGCGAGGAGGCGACACAGCAGGAGGCACCACTAGAGACGCAGACCACCATTGAGGTCCAGCAGCCTCCTGAGGTCCAGCATGACATCCCATAGCCCGAGCCTGAGCATGAGACACAGCCTGGTGCGATTGTTGACCCCCATCCCGAGCTTCAGTAGTAGCATCGAGGACGATGCTTAATTCTAAAGTGTGGGGAGGTCACCGTTCGTGACCGGTGTTTGCATCCATGTGGTGAACTTTCAGACTTTTATCTCTATTCGCTACTACTTTATTTTGTTTTATTCTGCACTTTATGTTTTAGATCATTTTGGGATTACTGTACATATTTATGCTATTGTAGATACTTTTATTTTGGTTTTGTACACTCTTAGTATATATATATGCTTTGCATCTTAGTTGTTGAGTGTGATTAGAAAATAATTTCTGGATTGCTAAAAATCTAGTCAACCCTTTTTATATAAAAAATGTGTTTTGATTGAAAAAGGGGTAAACTAGGAGAATTTTTAAAATTTTCTAAATCACAATGTGCATTAGAATAAGCGTAGTCAATATGATGAAAATTTCCAAGAAACTCATTTTTAGGGCACCACCCCAATTGGTTGAAAATTTTTTTTTAGAACTTGCTTGAGCTATATACTTGTGGATCATGTTTTGAGCTGAGAACACAAGCATGTGAGAATTGAGCATAATTGTGTGGTTGCATCATACATAACCATTTACTTCCATTCTTTTGTGCATTATTCTCCTTCTATGATTGTAATCCTTGATTTGTTTAATTCTATATGTCCATTAATTTGTTTATACATGCATTTATATGATTGAGGCCATTGTTCAAATAGCTCACTTACCCAAATAGCCTACTTTTTATCTTCCATTGTTAGCCAATTTTGAGCCTATGCTTGACCCATTTGTTCTTAATTGTAGCACATTACAAGCCTAAGCGAAAAAAAACAATAAATATCCCTTAATTTGGATCTTTGATTAGCCTAGGCTAGTGAGAGTGTTTATCATCTGATTTTGGGAAAGTTGGGAACATTGGGTAGAGATAAAAGTGTGTTTATGTTTTTTGTTGAAAAATATTGGGAATTGGGTACATATTCATGTATTAATCATGTGTAAACCATATGCATTGATGCTCTTGTATATATATATATATATATATATAATATTTTAATAAATTTCTCATATATAAAAGAAAGAAAAAGAAAAGCAATAAAAAGGGGACAAAATACCCCAAAGTTCAAAGTTCAAAGAGTCAATGCATAGGTGTGGTGATCAAAAAGAGAGTACATGAGTGTGTGAGAAAAGTGAAGAATGGGTAGTTAGGTTTGTTTAGAATTATATAGGTTGTCATAGGTTAGGTGGTTTAAGCTAATCAAAGATTCAAATCTCAAGCTCACTTGACCATATGCATCTTACCTTAACCCTAGCCCCATTACAACCTATGGGAAAGACCTCATGATATTTGTATGCATGCATAAAGTAATTGTTGATTGTTCGATGAAAAACAAATCTTGGAAAGCATGAGTAGGGGAGAATTGAGTGAATCAACTCCATACACTTGAGTGCTTAGAGCGGATACACATCCGGCGAGGGTTCGATCGCTCAATTACATGTTCCCACCCATGATCATCTTTTCTTGCAAGTTTGTGAACTCTTTCAATGATTCAATCCAATTATGGTTTGCTTGATTGCTAATACCTTAGCCCTTGTGCTTATATGTGTATTCTTGGAGGTTGATTTATTTTGACTAAGCCATTGCATCATGTAGATAGATTGCATTTAGTAGTTGCATTGAATAAATGTTAATATCCTTTTGCTTCTTCTTGATTTTAGCATGAGGACATGCTTAGTTTAAGTGTGGGGAGATTTGATAAACCCCGATTTCGTGATTTATCTTGTGCTTATTTTGGGAGATTTTGTCACTTTTCTCGCATTTATTCAATGAAATAGCATGGTTTTGTAATTCTCCCTTGAATTTTGCTTAAGTGTAAAAACATGCTTTTTAGGCCCTAAATTGGTGATTTTAATTCACTTTAATTCCATTCGATGCCTTGATGTGTTTGATGAGTGATTTTAGGTCCGTAAGGCAAGTATTGGATGGAAGAAATGAGGAGAAAAGCATACAAAAAGGGAGAATGCATGGAGAAACAAATATTGGGAATGCACCAAAGATACTTATGTAATTCATTGGTGGGAATTTCAGATAAGCGTCTGGAGATGCTTTGTTGCTTTAGAACCTTTGCTTTCCTATTGCCTTCTTCCAATCATGCGTTACCTCCTTCCATGGCAAGCTGTATGATCCTCTCAGATGAAAACAAATCCATATGTGCTGTCACCGCACAGTTAATCATCTGTCGGTTCCCGCTAGCATCGGAATAAGACCATTGTCCTTTTGCACACTGTCAATTGTGCCCCACATTCGTAGGTTTGAAGCTCGTCACAGTCATCCCTTCCCAGATCCTACTCGGAATACCACAGACAAGGTTTAGACTTTTCGGATCCCAGGAATGGCTGCCAATAATTCTAGCCTATACCACGAAAGTTCTAATCTTAGATTAGAAACCCAACAGAATATACTCCAGCTGTCGTCCAATGACTACGTTGAACATCATGTAGATCGCTTTGTGGTTGTCAGGCACGCGACCTTGGCTAAGTGAGTAACGAAGATTGGGTGATTGTCACGGGTCACCCCTTCAGTCTGACTTAACTGAATTAAGAACGAGAGTATATCTTGGAGAAGAAGCAGGCATGAATTGAATAGAAAACAGTAGTAATTGCATTAATTCATAAAGAACAGCAGAGCTCCACACCTTAATCTATGGGGTGTAGAAACTCCACCATAGAAAATACATAAGTGAAAGGTCTAAGCATGGCCGTGAGGCCAGCCTCCAAACGTGTACAATATGGTTTCTAAGATTAAAGTTAACCAAAGACATAAAATACATCTCTAAAAGTAGTTTTTATACTAAACTAGTAGCCTAGGGTTACAGAAAATGAGTAACTAAGTGCAGACAGTGCAGAAATCTACTTCCGGGGCTCACTTGGTGTGTTCTTAGGCTGAGCATTGAAGCTTTTTCGTGCTTAGGCTGTTCCTGGAGTTAAACGCTAGCTTTGGTGCCATTTTGGGCATTTAACTCCAATTCTGGTGCCAGTTTGGTCGTTTTACGCCAAGATGTTTTAAGCTGACATTGAACACCAGTTTTGGCCATCAAATCTCGGGCAAAGTATGGACTATTATATATTTCTGGAAAGCCCAGGATGTCTACTTTCCAACGCAATTGAGAGCGCATCAATTGAAATTTTGTAGCTCCAGAAAATTAACTTCGAGTGCAGGAAGGTCAGAATCCAACAGCATCTGCAGTCCTTTTTCAGCCTCTGTATCAGATTTTTGCTCAAGTCCCTCAATTTCAGCCAGAAAATACCTGAAATCATAGGAAAATACACAAACTCATAGTAAAGTCCAAAAATATGATTTTTGCATAAAAACTAATAATAATATAATAAAAAGTAACTAAAACATACTAAAAATTATGTAAAAATAATGCCAAAAAGGGTATAAATTATCCACTCATCAATTGTATGTTTTGATATCATGATTTGGTAACTTTCCGAGTTTATGATTTTTGTTACCAGGACACTGTCATTTCAATTTTTATATATAAATTGTGACCTTTATATAAGTTTTAGGTTTCGGGATAAATCATAGGCAAAGACAATGATTTATGTAGTCCAAAAATGAACATAAATTGTAGGATATATTTGAATTTTATGAGTTTGAAAAAGAGAACTTAATATACAATTGAATACAAAAATTTATAATAAGAAAAACCAGCAACTAAAACCATGGTTAAGGCATGATTTATCATAGGTGTTGTTAGAGTAAATCGTCGGTTTTTAGAAAGGTTTTAATCACGAACGTGAAACCAATTGCAATCTTATTATTTATTGCATATGTTTAATTTTTATTTTTCAATACAATCTAATTTTATACAATGGTATCATTTTGGATGGAATATAAACAAATTTTAGTCAAAGTCATCAGGAAAGCTTTGCAACGAATAGCATCAGAGACGTTGGCTAGGTACATCTGACTTTTGAGGTTGCTAAGACGGTTTCTCGGGTCGGTCGTTTTGTCATACAGATCCATGTCAGGAGTTTTAAAATTTCTGGAAACTCTAGCCTGCATGATCTCTTCAACAAATGGACCCTCTCATCCTAAGGGGGCTTTCCTCCCTATCTGCTCGAATGCTCCGTCTTCAGAGATCAGCCTCCAACTTTAAGAGCTTCTCCTCCAGCACTGTTCGTCATCGCACCTCCCATCACAATTTCTGTTCTGCTTCCCGTTGTCGTTCAGCTTCCAATTTGAGTTGCTTTAATCATCCGCAGTGACCGTGAACTAACCCTAGTATTTCCGTTGGATTGGGAAGTTTTTCATCTTCGGGCGGTGTTCATACAATGATCCGAGATATAGGGTCGGGTTGGCTGAAGACAAAGGGACCAACCTCATGAAAGGTTGGCCCACTACCGACCTCTTCACAAAGAGCTCGAAAAATCGCCACAGAGGCCCAAAAAAACCACCGCCTACTAGGAACGTGGTTGACAAAAGATATGATCTCACCCGCAAAAGATAAGATAAGATAACAAACTTATCTCAAAGGAAGATCGTCAAACACCACTATAAATACAATGGAGTACCCAGGTATAACTCACACTCCAATCCTACAAAAAACCTGCCTAAAGCCCGTACTTACTTAAGCATCGGAGTCTCTTGCTTGTACTACCACCCTCTGGTGATCGAAGACCAGCAGCACCTCAAGATCCGACAAGTCGGACCCGACAGGCCAGACCAGACCGGAAGATCTCGTCCGAGATCGACCTCGAAGTTTTAGGTAACCCCCGAAACATTGGTGCCGTTGCTGAGGACCTGGATTATCCCAAAATCATGGCAAACGACCTTCCTAACAATGACCACACCTCCGGCTTGGAAGACGGTACACCAACAAAAAACATGGATGTCGCACCACCATTACCGAAAGAGGCGAACCACTCTAAAGGGGATAAACAACCTCAAAACACAGAAATCCTAGACGCCATTCGTGAGCAATAGGATCGCCTCAAACAGCTCAAACAAGAGGCTGAAAGACAGCAGAAAGTCAAGCGAGACCTGCGAAGAGAAACAAGACGGTGCAAAGAGCTAGAGGAAAAACTCCAAAAACTCGAAGCTGGTCTCAAAGCCAAGACTACTCGACCCAATCGTGAAGGTAGTCCCGACAGAGAACAAGACCCATTCACGAAAGAAATCATGAAAGCTAAAGTCCTAAAGGACTTCAAAGCCCCTGACATGACCCTGTACGACGGAACATCCGAACAAAGCCATCATCTCAGCAAATTTAGGAGTCGGATGTATCTCACGAATGCCTCGGACGCAACTCGCTGTAAGGCCTTCCCGACTACTCTCACCAAAATAGCTATAAAGTGGTTCGACAGCCTACCCCCAAGGTTAATCACAAACTTTGATGACCTCTCTAAAAAGTTCCTAGCCAGGTTCTCCATTCAAAAAGACAAGACCAAACATGCGCCAAGTCTACTAGGGATCAAGCAAGGAGATCAGAAAATCCTCTGAAGCTACATGGAAAGATTCAATAAAATGTGCCTCGACATTCAGAATCTCCCCACCGAAGCAGCTATCATGGGACTTATCAACGGCCTACGAGAAGGGCCCTTCAGCCACTCCATATCTAAGAAACACCCTACATCCTTGAACGAAGTGCAAGAACGAGCTGAGAAATATATCAACATGGAGGAAAACTCCCGACTAGGGGAAACCTCCAAAACCGGGTTCTCCTAGCCCTCACAGGGCAAAGACAAAGAGCCAAGAAAGAATGAGGACCAACCCGCAGAGAAGCCCAGGAAATACCATAACTATACCCCTCTTCAGGTATCTTTAATGGATGTCTATCAGGAAATATGCAACACGGAAAAGATCCCACCACCCCGTCTAATTAAGAACAAAAGGGGAGGAAGTCGGACTAAGTACTGCAAATACCACAAAATCTACAGGCACCCCACAAACGAATGTTACGACTTGAAGAACGTCATAGAAAAATTGGCCCGAGCTGAACGCCCCCTCACACCCCGAAAAGGCACGTTCATATGATCAACGGAGGATTCGTAGGAGGAGGGATCTCAAAGTCGTCCCGCAAAAGACACCTTAAAGAAATATACCACGTCGGAGAAGGGAGTAGGTCGCCCGACCTCCCCACCATTTCTTTCACCAAGGAAGACGCCGCTGGCATCATCCCTGGACATGACGATCCTGTGGTCATTACTATCATACTAGCCAATGCTAACCTCCACTGAACACTGGTTGACTAGGGAAGCTCGGCAGACATCCTATTCAAATCTGCATTCGTCAAGCTTGGACTACAAGAAAAGGAGTTAAGAGCATATCCCAGCAGCCTATTCGGGCTAGGAGACACTCCAGTCCAACCCCTCGGATACATCCCACTACACACCACCTTCGGGAAGGGAGCCCGGTCCAGAACGATAAGCGTACAATACATCGTAGTCGATGTGAACTCCACGTACAATGCTCTTATAGGCCGGACAACCCTGAACCAGCTCGCTGCAGTAGTCTCCACACCAAACTTGGGTATGAAATTCCTTACCGAAAAAGGCATAGCCACCATTAAAGGAGACCAGAGACTCGCGCGACGATGCTATAACGAAAGCCTGAACCTAAAGGGCGATTCCAGAGGAAAAGAGGCTAATGCCATCGAACTCGAAGGAGCTCGGGCTCGCAAAGAACTTCGCCCTCATCTAGAAGGCAAGACCGAAGAGGTTCAAATCGGAGACACACAAGATAAAATAACAAGTATAGGTACAAACCTAAAAGAAGACCTAAAGGAGCTGCTAATAAAGCTCTTAAGGGAAAATTTAGACCTCTTCGCGTGGAGGACCGCGGATATGCCTGGCATAGATTCCGGCATAATGTGCCACAAACTGGCAGTCTACCCCGGGTCTCGACCAATACAACAAAAGCGCAGAAAGATCGGCCCAGAGAGATCACAAGTCGTGGAAGAACATGTGCAAGCCTTGCTAGAGGCAGGGTTCATAAGGAAGGTTAAGTACCCATTATGGCTGGTCAATGTCGTATTGGTAAAAAAACCATATGGAAAGTGGCAAATGTGTGTGGATTACACCGACCTCAATAAAGCCTGCCCAAAAGACCCTTATCCCCTCTCGAACATCAACACCCTGGTCGACGCGTCGTTGGAATACAAATACCTTTCCTTCATGGATGCCCACTCAGGGTACAACCAGATCCCAATGTATCAACCCGACCAAGAGAAAACCTCGTTCCTAACCCTGAGAGCAAACTACTGCTATGTAGTAATGCCGTTTGGACTAAAGAACGCGGGGCCACATATCAGAGGTTAATGAACAAAGCTGATGGAAGTCTATGTGGACGACATGCTAGTAAAAACCCAAAAAGAGGAAATATTACTGCCCGACCTCGCCAAAGTATTCGGTACCATAAGAAAGTATGGGATGAGGATGAACCCCATAAAATATACCTTTGCGATAGAAGTTGGCGAATTCCTAGGGTTCATGCTTACCCAGAGAGGTATTGAGGCAAACCCGGACAAATTCCAAGCCATACTCAACATGAAAAGCCCAACCTACATAAAAGAGGCACAACAGCTAAATGGAAGACTCGCGGCCCTGTCCAAGTTTCTAGCTGGATCGGCACTAAGATCTCTCCCTTTCTATGCGATACTAAGGAAATGAAAGAAATTCGAGTGGACCCTAGAGTCTGATAAAGCCTTCCAAGACTTCAAAACATTCTTGGGGCAACCACCCGTCCTGACCCGACCTCGACAAGGAGAAGACCTAATACTATACCTCGCTGTGGAAAGTCGGGCGATAGCCTCAGCACTAGTCAGAGAAGACGACAACGGACAATAACCCATCTACTTCATCAGTAAGGCTTTACAAGGGGCTAAACTGAACTACCAAAAGATAAAAAAGTTTGTCTACGCACTCATACTCATCTCCAGAAGACTTCGACCATATTTTCAATCCCACAACATCAAAGTGCGGATTAATCAACTCATGAAAGGCATCTTGCAGAAAATAGATTTAGCCGGAAGAATTCTGCAATGGGCAGTCGAGCTGTCCGAGTTCGACCTCAAGTACGAAGCTCGCACTGCCATCAAATTCTAGTACTTGGGTGACTTCGTCGCAGAGTATACAGACACCTCAGGGACCCCCATAAAATGGAATCTCTACGTCGATGGCTCATTGAACAAAGCTGGAAGTGGAGCAGGCGTTATCCTAGAAAGCGACCAAGGGACCCAGCTCAAATTCTCCTTAAGATTCGAGTTTTCCGCCTCAAATAACCAAGCAGAGTATGAATCCCTTCTAGCTGGTTTGAAGCTAGCTAGGGAGGTTGGAGTCCAAAAGCTTACCATCTTCAGCGATTCACAAGTAATCACCTCGCAAATAGAAGAAAGATACCAGGTGAAGGATCCCACTATGAAAAAGTAGCTGGACAAGACCAAAGAACAACTCGGGAACTTCGGAGAATATGAGATCCGACATATACCTCAGGAGCAAAATGCCTGAGCCAACGCACTTTCAAAACTAGTCAGCACCAAACCAGGAGGCAATAATAGAAGCCTCATCCAAGAAAGCCTACAGCACCCATCAACCTTAAGGGAGGATAAGGTCTTAAGCATATCAGACCAGGACTAGGGGTGGATGACCCCTATAATCAACTACCTCAAATCCGAAATACTTCCCACAGAAAAGATAGACGCAAAAAGGCTCATACAGGAAGCACAATATTACACCTTGGCACACGACGTCCTGTACAGAAGAGGAATTTCAACACTCCTCTTAAAGTGGATCCCAACGTCTGCCACAAAAGAGGTCCTGGAGGACGTTCACAGCGGCATGTTCGGCAATCACCTCAGAGCATGAGCTCTATCCAAAAAGGTACTCCGAGCTAGCTTCTACTGGCCGACCTTATAGAAGGAAGCGACCGAGTTCATCAAAATGTGCCCTCCATGCCAGAAGCATGCCAACTTCTACATCGCCCCACCTGAAGATCTCATTTGCATCACCTCACCCTGGCCGTTCGCAAAGTGTGGCTCGACCTCCTCGGGCCATTCTCTCAAGGATCAGGACAAGTCAAATTCCTCATTGTAGGAACAGACTACTTCACGAAGTAGATTGAAGCAGAGCCACTGGCCGCCGCCACCGCCCAGAGAAGTCGGAAGTTTCTGTATAGAAACATCGTCACAAGGTTTGGGGTTTCCCACTCCATTACAACCGACAATGGGACTCAGTTCACCATCACGGGCTTTAGAAACCTGGTCGCTGATCTAAAAATCAAGCCCTAGTTCACCTCAGTAGAACACCCAGAAGCCAACAAACAGGCAGAGGCCGCCAACAAAGTCATATTGGCTGGGTTAAAGCATCGACTACAGGATGCAAAAGGAGGCTGGGTTGAAGAGCTCCTGTTCATACATCAGTTCGAGCTATAAAGGACCGGGTTGGCCGACCTCTTAGAAGGTTGGCCCATGTCTGACCTCTCAAGGTTGGCCCATGTTCGACCTCTTAGAAGGTTGGCCCATGTCCGACCTCTTCTCAAAGAGGTCGGCCAAATCGCCAGAGGAGGCCTAAGCAGGCCCAAATAAAGGGACACAACCCAATCTAAAGGCAGTTAAGGCCTAGAAAGATAAGGGCGGTTCCCCAGGAGATAAGATGACTTCACTCAAAGATAAGATAAGATAAGATAACTATCTTATCTCCAGAAAGGTCACTTCACACCATTATAAATACACTGGAGCACCCAGGTATAACTTATACTCTGATTCTACAAAAAACCTGCTTAATACCCTTGCTAACTTAAGCATCGGAGTCCCTTGCAGGTACCCCCCACCTTCCGGTGACGAAAGATCAGCACTCAGCAGTGTAGCCAAGCTCAACAAGTTGGATACGATAGCTCCGGCCTCCACTCATAGCCGGACACGTCATCTCTGATCACCACAAAAGATCTCGTCCGAGATCGACCTATAGTTTCAGGTAACCCTCGCAACATTGGCGCCATTGCTCGGGAATCTGGAAGTCATCCCACCACCATGGCGGACAACCATGACAACGACCACGACTCTGATCTAGAAGACAGGACGCCACATAAAAACGTGGATACTACACCAAAAGATATTCCTCAACTTAACAAAGACAAGAATTCGCCAAACGAGGAGGCCATGGAGGCACTTCAAGATCGCTTAAAGCAACTCAAAAAAGAGGTGGAGTATCAACGAGAAGCTGAGAGAGATCTACGAAGGGAAGTTAGGCGACGCTACGAGTTAGAGGACAAGCTCCTAAAACTTGAAGCAGATCTCAAAGCCAAAAATACTCGGTCCGGGCACAAAGACGACTCCCGTAAGGACCAAGACCCATTCACCAAAGAGATCATGAGGACCAAAATCCCAAAAGACTTCAAACTTCCCGACATAACTTTGTATGATGGCACAGCAGATCCCAGCCATTGTCTCAATAATTTCAGAAGTAGAATGTACATCACCGACGCCTCAGATGCAGTTCGCTACAAAGCCTTCCCAACTACTTTAACAAAGACAGCAATTAAATGCTTCGACAATCTACCTCTTAGGTCCATCTCAAGTTTCGATGACTTAGCCAAGAAGTTTCTGGCCAGATTTTCTATCCAAAAAGAAAAGGCTAAGCATGCCCCAAGTCTATTAGGGATCAAGCAAGGAGATCGGGAAAGTCTTCGTAACTACATGGAAAGATTCAACAAAGCATGCCTTGACATACAAAGTCTTCCAACAGAAGTGGCCATTTTAGGACTCATCAATGGCCTAAGAAAAGGACCTTTCAGCCACGCAATATCCAAGAAGTACCCAACATCTCTAAATGAGGTTCAAGAAAGGGCGAAAAAAATATATCAATATGGAGGAGAACTCTCGATTGGGAGACAGCTCAAAAACCAGATTCTCCTAACCCACTACAGGACAAGAATAAAGAGTCCAAGAAAAAACAAGATCAACCCAGTGAGAAGCCTAGAAAATACCACAATTACACCCCTCTTCGGGTGTCTCTTGTGGATGTTTACCGAGAAATATACAACACTCAGAAGATCCCACCACCTCGCCTAATCAAAAACTAAAGAGGTCGGACGAGTTGAAGGTCCACCTCACACCAAAGAGGTCGGACGAGTTGAAAGTCCACCTCACACCGAAGAGGTCGGACGAGTTAAAGGTCCACCTCACACCGAAGAGGTTGGACGAGTTAAAGGTCCACCTTACACCAAAGAGGTCGGACGAGTAGAATGTCCAACCCACACCGAAGAGGTCGGACGAGTTGAACGTCCACCTCACATCCCTGAGAGACATGTTCATATGATAAATGGAGGATTCGCAGGAGGAGGGATCTCTAAATCATCTTGAAAAAGACACCTCAAAGAGGTATCTTAAGGAAGGGAGAGAGGTTTGAAAAGGACAACGGAGTGCGAACAAGCCTTTCGAGATTTCAAAAAATTCTTGGGGCTACCACATATTCTTACCAAACCACCGGAAAGTGAAGAACTCATATTATACCTCGTAGTGGAAAGTCGGGCAATAGCCTCAGCACTAGTCAGAGAAGATGAAAGTGGGCAACAACCCATCTACTTCATCAACAAAGCTCTACAAGGCGCTGAACTAAACTATCAAAAGATAGAAAAAGTTCGCCTATGCCCTCATACTGACCTCTCGACGACTCCACCCATACTCTCAAGCTCACACTATCAGAATTCGGACCAACCACCCCATAAAAGGCATCCTACAGAAAACAGACTTAGCTGGAAGAATCCTACAGTGGGCAGTCGAGTTATCCAAACTCAATCTTCAATATAAAGCTCGGACAGCCATCAAATCACAGTATCTAGCCGACTTCATTGCAGCGT
Source organism: Arachis hypogaea (assembly GCF_003086295.3). Classification (NCBI taxonomy): domain Eukaryota; kingdom Viridiplantae; phylum Streptophyta; class Magnoliopsida; order Fabales; family Fabaceae; genus Arachis; species Arachis hypogaea. The sequence goes on along the minus strand of NC_092048.1, from coordinate 99,783,881 downwards.
ACACTGACACCCCGGGAACTCCTACAAAATGGAATCTCTACATGGACGACTCTATAAACAAAATCGGGAGTGGTGCAGGTGTAATTATAAAAAATGATCAGGGAAGCCAAATTAAGCTAAATAACCAAGTTGAATACGAGGCACTAGTGGCTGGTTTAAGGCTGGTTAAGAAGGTAGGAGCTTACCGAGTCCAGTGATTCACGAGTAGTCACCTCACAAATAGAAGGGAGCAACCAAGCTAAGGATCCCACCATGAAAAAGTACCTCGGGTAATTCAGGGGACCCTGGACAAAACCAGAGAACAGCTCAGACAATTCGGGGGATCCTGGACAAAACAGAAAACAGCTCGGACAACTCGGGGAATATGAGGTATGTGACATACCCCGAGAAGAGAATGCTCGAGCTGATGCACTTTCAAAACCAGCCAGCACCAACAGCTCGGACAATTCGGGGAATATGAAGTCCGACACATACCTCGGGAGCAGAATGCCCGAGCTGATGCATTTTTAAAACTAGCCAACACCAAACAACCCAGGCAAATAAGGAAATAACTCAGACAATAACAGCAAAATATCAAGTGACAGATATAGCAGTAAAAGGAAAATCCCAGGACTCACACGAAAGTCCAGGGGTACCCTTTGGAGGCAACAACAGGGCAAAAACATAGAGAAAAGAAGTTGACAATCTATACCTAAACAGTCCAAATATCATATTCTTCTCAAAGGCGAACGACAAAAGAAAAGTCACAACAAACGATCAAAGACGCAAACTTTTTGCAGAAAGAACCAAAGTTCTTCAGAGCAAAAACCCAAATACAAAGTCAAAGCTTTACATCAAAAGCATGCCAACTTCCCTATAGCCCCACCAGAAGAGCTCCCACAAGCCCTATGAGCATATCGGACAACACCACACTCAACCACTGGAGAATCACCATTTTTGACTTGCTTACGGAATGGAGTCAATGATTCTTATAGAGGTAGAAGAGGGATCCCCTAGAGTGATCCTCTACAATAAAGATACCAACTCCTAAACTCAAAGGGAGGAGCTCGACCTACTTCCAAAAGTCCAAGAAAAAGCTTGGTTTAGAGAGGAAGCACTAAAGCGTCGAATGGACCTAAGGTTGGTCAGGAGAAGGGAAGCTAGCAGCCAACTGGAAAGGACCACACCAAGTTGTTCAGAAGTACTGGGGAAAGGTCACCACAAAGTGTCCGACCTCGAGGGGCGAGAGCTACCAAGGTCATGGCATGCCTGCAATCTAAGAAGGGCGCCAGGCCAAGATCTAAGAGATTGCCTGACCTAGAAGGGTAAGTACTAACATGTACACACTCTTATCTTCATTTTATTGTTTAAAAGATTGCAGATTCCCTAAAAATTTTCCTACCAAGACACCCGATTACGGCAAGTCGGCAAGGTGAAAACCAAATTCATCATCCGATTACAAAGCGACAGGTCGGCAAGGTGAAAACCAACTTAACCGCCCGACCACGACGAAAACCAACTTCACCGCCTGACCACGATGAAAACCGAATTCATCGTATGATTTCGACAAAAGTCGACAAAGTGAAAACCAAAGTCTTTGCTCGATCAAGACGCATTAATCTGAAACACAAAAAATTCATCGCCCGATTATAAAGCTACAGATCGGCAAAAAGTGAAAATCAAATTCACTGCAAGATCACGATAAAGACCAGCGAAGATGAAAACCAAATTCATCAAAGGTCGACCAAATGGAGATTAAACCTAATTTCTACAAAATCGGCAAAGATGAAAACAGAATAATGCAAGAAGTTATCAAAAGTGATCCATAGAAAGGACCTGACGAGGTCTTAAATAAATGGATTGCTAAAAAATAACTTAAAGACCGGCCGGCGAAAAGAAGTCAGACCGGTCAAACACAATAACCAAAGTTATAAAAAGTAAATCCCTGGAAAGAGGTCTAGCCAGCCCTAAAAGAGGATTATTATAACTTAGAAGGGCCCGACATGATGAAGTCGGCCCAAAACATAAAGTTATAAAAGTAATCCCTGAATGAGACCTGAACAAGGTCCAAAAAAGAGGATTACTAAAATAACTTCGAAGGGCCCGATATGATGAAGTCGGCCCAGAACAGAAAGTTATAAAAGTAATCCCTGAAAGAGACCTGAACAAGGTCCAAAAAAGAGGATTACTAAAATAACTTCGAAGGGCCCGACATGATAAAGTCCGCCCAATAAAATCACAAAGTTATAAAAGTAATCCATAAAAGAGACCTGACAAAGGTCCAACTAAAAATGGATTACTAGAAATAACTTAGAAGGGACCGACATGACGAAGTCGGCTCGACAAGCTACAAAAGGTTATAAAAAGTAATCCATAAAAGGAGATGTGGCAAGGTCCAACTAAAAATTGATTACTAGAAATAACTTAGAAGAGGCCGACATGAAGAAGTCGACCTGAGCCAATTAAAGCTACAGCTTGGACCAACAAGAAGAAGTCGGACCAACGAAAGCTATAGCTTGGATCGACAAGAAGAAGTCGGACAAACGAAAGCTACAGCTTGGACCGACAAGAGAAGCCGGACCAACGAAAGCTAAAGAAGGATCGACAAGAGAAGTCGGACCAACGAAAAAGCGTGCGCTAAAAAAGGGGACACAGCTCTGCCCAAAAAGCCACGGCTCCACGACAAGGCTATCAAAATTGTTCAGATTAACTAAAAAGGGTTCCATGAGAATGCTAAAAAGTTGTCGGACAAGTTAGCCCAGAGGTCATCTCGCCCAAACAGGAGACAGACAAAACAAGATCTGATAAAAAAGAGGTTGGACAGCAAAGTACCAACACTCTATAAACATCTCACAAAGGCCAAGGAAAGGTCAAAAGACCAAAGCCAGAAGTGCTTCGCTGAAAAGTACGAGGTCTTGAAAAAAGACACTACTTAAAAGACAAAAGCATAAATCAGAACGGCACTAAAAAGTCATCCAAACAAACTATAAAAAAGGTTCCGCACCGGAACACTACCTAAAAAGTTGTTGGATTATGACTAAAAAGCCCGAGCAGTGAAGACATACAAGTCAGAAGAAAGGCTGAAAAGTCCTCTCAACAAACTAAAAAGGGCAATACCAGACTCGCACAAGGAGAAACTACTCAAGATCGACCAAAGTCAGGATGCTTGAGCACGACTTCCCCAAAGAGATCGAAGCTCTGAAAGCACGATCTCACGGAAAGGTCCGAACTCAAGCAAGGGCAAAGTCGTACATGTCGACGTCAGCTAAGAAGAGGCGCAAGTATGATCTCAAAAAAGAACAAGCCAAAAGATTGGGAAACAACTTAAGGCTCAAATGTGCTTAGCTAAAAGGGATACAACTCCGTTCAAAGAAGGCACAATCTCAAAACAGGGCTACAAACGTCATCCAAGACTAAAAAAAGGTTCTATATAAAGAACACTAAAAAGTCATTGGACAAGTCACTAAAAGATCGAACATCAAGCCACAAGGATAGCTTCGCCAAAGTAGAGGGTTGTCAACACAAACTTAAAGCAAGGCGTGATCCAGAAGGCAAGGGTAGAAAACCCACACTACCACTCAAAAGAGGTCGGACTGTGAAGTACCAAAACTCTAGAAAATCTGCAAGGATTGCAAAGCAATGAAGAAACAAGCCAGATAGATGCTTGAGCACGACTTCCTCAAAGAGATCGAAGCTCTGAAAGCACGATCTCACGGAAAGGTCCGAACTCAAGCAGGGGCACTGTTCATACATCGGTTCGAGCTATAAAGGACCGGGTTGGCCGACCTCTTAGAAGGTTGGCCCATGTCTGACCTCTTAAGGTTGGCCCATGTCCGACTTCTTCTCAAAGAGGTCGGCCAAATCGCCAGAGGAGGCCTAAGCAGGCCAAATAAAGGGACACATCCCAATCTAAAGGTAGTTAAGGCCTAGAAAGATAAGGGCGGTTCCCCAGGAGATAAAATGACTTTACTCAAAGATAAGATAAGATAAGATAACTATCTTATCTCCAGAAAGGTCGCTCCATACCATTATAAATATACTAGAGCACCCAGGTATAACTCATACTCTGATTTTACAAAAAACCTGCTTAATACCCTTGCTAACTTAAGCATCGGAGTCCCTTGCAGGTACCCCTCCCCCCACCTTCCGGTGACGAAGGATCAGCAGTGCAGCCAAGCTCAACAAGTCGGATACGATAGCTCCGGCCTCCACTCACAGCCGGACACGTCATCTCTGATCACCACAAAAGATCTCGTCTGAGATCGACCTACAGTTTCAGGTAACCCTCGGAACATTGGCGCCATTGCTGGGGAATCTGGAAGTCATCCCACCACCATGGCAGACGACCATGACAACGACCACGACTCTGATCTAAAAGACAGGACGCCACACAAAAACACGGATACTACATCAAAAGATATTTCTCAACCTAACAAAGACAAGAATTCGCCAAACAAGGAGGCCATGGAGGCACTTCAAGATCGCTTAAAGCAACTCGAAAAAGAGGTGGAGCATCAACGAGAAGCTGAGAGAGATCTACGAAGGGAAGTTAGGCGACGCCACGAGTTAGAGGACAAGTTCCTAAAACTCGAAGCAGATCTCAAAGCCAAAAATACTCGGTCCGGGCACGAAGACGACTCCCGTAAGGACCAAGACCCATTCACCAAAGAGATCATGAGGACCAAAATCCCAAAAGACTTCAAACTTTCCGACATGACTTTGTATGATGGCATAGAAGATCCCAGCCATCATCTCAGTAATTTCAGAAGTAGAATGTACATCACCGACACCTCAGATGCAGTTCGCTGCAAAGCCTTCCCAACTACTTTAACAAAGACAACAATTAAATGGTTCGACAATCTACCTCCTAGGTCCATCTCAAGTTTCGACAACTTAGCCAAGAAGTTTCTGGCCAGATTCTCCATCCAAAAAGACAAGGCTAAGCATTCCCCAAGTCTATTAGGGATCAAGCAAGGAGATCGGAAAAGTCTTCGCAACTACATGGAAAGATTCAACAAAGCATGCCTTGACATACAAAGTCTTCCAACAGAAGCAGCCATCATAGGACTCATCAATGGCCTAAGAGAAGGACCTTTCAGCCACGCAATATCCAAGAAGTACCCAACATCTCTAAATGAGGTTCAAGAAAGGGCGAAAAAAATATATCAATATGGAGGAGAACTCCCGATTGGGAGACAGCTCAAAAACCAGATTCTCCTAACCCACTACGGGACAAGGATAAAGAGTCCAAGAAAAAAGAAGATCAACCCAGTGAGAAGCCTAGAAAATACCACAATTACACCCCTCTTCGAGTGTCTCTTGTGGATGTTTACCGAGAAATATGCAACACTCAGAAGATCCCTGAAGAACGGAAGATTGACGGTTTAGAATTCAGAATAAATTCCCGTTGCAAGTATAGTTTCTAAACCAAGCAATCATCCTTTCTTACAAACATTTTGGTTGTCACAAGTAACAAACCCCTTTAAAATTGATAACCGAAGTATTTAAACCTCGGGTCGTCTTCTCAAGGAACTGTAGGGAGGTGTTCTTATTATTCGTTATGAGTTTTGTAAATTGGGGGTTTTGAAAGTAGGGAACAAGTAATTTAAATGACAAGTAAAATAAATAAATAACTGTAATAAACTCTTGGAAAGGTATGAAAATTCGGAAGTCCTATCCTAGTTACTCCTATGAGAATTGAAGTTAATCCCACTTAGTTAACCTTTACGAAAGCAAGGGAAAGTCAAGTGAACTAATTAGTTAGATTTCCAAGTCCTAGCCAACTCCTAAGGAAAGACTAGAGTTAGTGGAATTCCAGTCAATTAGCCGACATAACAATCAATCACGATAAGTTTATAACTCAAGAGCCTCCAGTTAATCAATTAAAACCAAGAATATAAAAAGTTAAATAAGAATCATAAATCTGAAATACCTCAATTGCATTTAATAAAAGGAAATTAATCCAAACATAAAGAGTTCATAAGCTAAATTGATAAAATAAATAAAAAGGACATCGAACCTGGAACTCGGAAGAAATTATAAGTTGAAATAATAAAGTTGAAATAATAAGAAATCCTAATTCCTTTAAGAGGAATCCTAATCCTAAGAGAGAGGAGAGAACCTCTCTCTCTAAAAACTACATCAAATTCTAAAATTATGAATTATGTGAGCATAATCATGAATGAATGGATTCCCCCACTCTATAGCCTCTAATCTGTATTTTCTGGGCCAAAAACCGGGTCAAAAATAACCCAGAAATCGCCCACAGCAATTTCTGTTACGTTCAGGTGCGGCAAAGTGACGCGGAGGCATCGTCCACGCGTTTGCATGGATTGCATTTTTGCCAGGTCACGCGTCCACGTGATCCACGCATTCGCGTCACCTGGCGTCGAGGCAGCTATGGAAAATTATATATCGTTGCGACTAAAATCATCTCATTTGGACCTATGTAGCTCAAGTTATGACCGTTTGAGTGCGAAGAGGTCAGGCTGGACAGCTTAGCAATTTCTTCAATTTCTTGTATTCCTTCCACTTTTGTATGCTTTCTTTCCATCCTCTGAGCCATTCCTGCCCTGTAATCTTTGAAAACACTTAACACACATATCACGACTTCTAATGGTAATAAGAGAGGATTAATATTAGCAAATATAAGGCCAAAGAAGCATGTTTTCAATCATAGCACAAATTCTGGGAAGGAATTGTAAAACCATGCAAATAGTATGAATAAGTGGGTAAATAGTTGATAAAAACCACTCAATTGAGCATAAGATAAACCATAAAATAGTGGTTTATCAACCTCCCCACACTTAAACATTAGCATGTCCTCATGCTAAGCTCAAGAGAAGCTATAAAGGGGTGAAGAGCAATGATAGAATATATGAAATGCAACTTATCTATATGAATGCAACTACATGCAGAATGTTTCTACCTACTTGGTTAAAAGTAAATAAATCTTCCAAGAACATACATAAATTAGATTTCACTAATTCAAATTATACAATAAAAGACATGTAAACTTGTAAGAAGATAGCTCATGAAAGCAAGAAACATAGAATCAAGCATTGAACCCTCACTGGTAGTGTATATGCACTCTAACTCTCAAGTGTCTAGGGTCAATCACTCTATTCTTCCCTAGTCATGCTTTCTCAACCTTGTTTTTTGATAAACCACTATTTCATGGTTTATCTTGTGATCAATTGAGTGGTTTTTATCAACTCTTCACCCATTTATTCATACTAATCGCATGCTTTATGTCTTCCTTCCTGATTTTGTGCTATGATTGAAAACATGCTTCTTTGGTCTTTATATTGCTAATATTAATCCTCTCTTATCACCATTAGATGCCTTGATATGTGTGTTAAGTGATTTTAGAGATTACAGGGCAGGAATGGCTTAGAGGATGGAAAGGAAGCATGCAAAAGTGGAAGGAATACAAGAAATTGAAGAAATTGCTAAGCTGTCCAGCCTGACCTCTTCGCACTCAAACGGTCATAACTTAAGCTATAGAGGTCCAAACGACGCGGTTTCAGTTGCGTTGGAAAGCTAACGTCTGGGGCTTCGATTTGATATATAATTTGCAATAGCTGCCCCAAAGTTAGGTGACACGAACGCGTGAATGACGCGCCCGCATCGCATCTGCGAACTTCAATCCACGCGAACGTATGGACGACGCCTCCGCGTCACTTGCCCGCGACTTGAACGTAATAGAAATCGCAAGGAGCGATTTCTGGGCTGTTTTTTACCCAGTTTTCAGCCCAGAATACACAGATTAGAGGCTATAAAGTGGGGAAATGCATCCATTCATAAATATGCTCTTATAATTCACTTCTCATAATTTAGATGTAGTTTTTAGAGAGAGAGGTTCTCTCCTCTCTCTTAGGATTTAGGATTAGGATTCCTCTTAAAGGATTTAGGATTATCTCTTCTCAATTTCCAGGTTTAATGTTCTTTTTATTTATTTTCTCAATTTTGTTTATGACTCTTTATGTTTAGATTGATTTTCTATTTAATATATTTTGAGGTATTTCAGACTTATGATCGCTCTCTTTAATTTATATTACTGTTGCTTCCCATCTAAAGGCATTTTTATTCAAGTAAATTTTTCTCCCTTTTGACTTTGGTCAAGTGATTGGTAACACTTGAGTTATCAAACTCAGCAAGTGATTGAAATTGGCAGATTCTGATTGAACTAGGATTGCTCTAAAGCTAGTCTCTCCACAGGAGTCGACTAGGACTTGAGAATCAAGCTAATCAGTCCACTTAACCTTCCTTTGTTTAGTAAAGGCTAACCAAGTAGGATTAAAACCCAATTCTCTTCACACCTGATAAGGATAACTAGGATAGGAATTCCAATTCTTATACCTTGCCAAGAGATTTTATTATTATTATTTTATTTTTCTTGTCATTTAAATTACTTGCTCCGTATTTCAAAAACCCCCAATTTACAAAACTCATAACCAATAATAAGAACATACCTCCCTGCAATTCCTTGAGAAGACGACCCGAAGTTTAAATACTCGGTTATCAATTTTAAAGGGGTTTGTTACTTTTGACAACCAAAAACGTTTGTAAGAAAGGTTGATTGCTTGGTTTAGTAACTATACTTGCAACGAGAGTTTACTATATTTCTGAACCATCAATCTTCAGTTCTTCAAAATGGCGCCATTGTCAGGGAATTGTAAATGTGTGCCTTATTATTGGTTATTGTAAATACTTACCTTTAAATTGATTTTTTTTCGAAAAAAAAATTTCAAATTTGCTTTTATTTTTGTTTTTAAATTTTTATTAACTAACTATGAGTTCTCACCCCTCTCACTTTGAGTTTGGTTCCAATGTTGTTGCAAGGAGTGAAAGTTATAACAGGGACATGCATCAAGGTCGGAAGAATCAAAGATGGGAGGAGCCACAAGGATTTAATCAACCCTCTTGGCAACAACCCCCTCCAATGCACTATAACCAACAACCATTCTGTGATGCATACCAAAATGATGACTATAGTGGACCCCCTTGTAGTTACCAACAAGGCCCACCATATGATTATGAACCGCCTCCTCAACACAGCTTTGGACCACCATACTCACAAGCCCTCTACTACCAGACATCATCACATTATTCTAACCCGTATCCACCACACCAACCACCTTATGAGCCATATGAACCATATATAGAACCACACCAATTCCAACCCAATTACTCCCAAGAACTACCACCTCAATATTTGCCATCTCTATATCCATCAATCCAAGAGCACTATGATCCCACTTATGATAGCCGAGCGCAACAAGAATCAAGGGATCGTCTCACGGAAACATGTGCAAAACTTCAAGCAACCCTTCGCCAACTGGATCAAGCGATAAATCGATTACCTTCCCGACGTTCGGACACTCAAGGAACCCCCATGGCCTCATGTAGGCAATCTAATGAAGAATGTAGCATGAAGGAAATATTAGAAACTCCGGTGGACAGTGAGCAGCACGATTTTATATTGAAAAATTGGAAGAAGCTACGCCTGCCATTGAGGAGGAAGATGTGGTTGAAGACTTAGGAGATGCAGAACCTCCATGGGAAACTCAAGTTATAGAGCCTCCTTCAAAGACGTTTGAAATTGATGTTGAGGAGGGTGTACAACCTCCAAGGCATATCATGGTTGAAAACTTTGAAGGAGATGATCAAGAGATGGATTCAATCATTGATGAAGTTTTATTTACATTTGAATCCTCTTCCGTTGGACTAGACATGGAGATTAAAGAAGAAGAAGCACAACCTCCCATACCCTTGGTAAACAATGAAGAAGAGATTGAATTGGAAGAAAGCTACCAAGAGAAAGAGGTTGATATTGAAGAAGTTTGCAAAGAGGTGGAAGTTTTCAAAAATCACAAGGGAGTGGAGCTTGAAATCACTTTGCCAAGGTTATTGGAGACCCCTCCCCCTAAGTTGCCATCATCCTTCACAACATTTGTTCATACCCTGGGTCGAGCTGTCCGACCCGGGATGTTTAGCAACATGGCGACCAACCTCTTCAGGTCTGACTATCCGATCTCTTCTTAAAGAGATCAGCCAAATCAACAGGAAAGCCTAATAAAGGGCCCGAATAGAGGAACACGACCCAAATCCAAAGGCAATCCAAGCCTATAGAGATAAAGGCGGCTCCCTCGAAGATAAGCTGACTTCACTCAAAATAAGATAAGATAAGACCTGATAACTAACTTATCTTATCTGAAAGGTCAGCCCACACCACTATAAATACACTGGAGCACCCAGGTATAACTCATACTCTGATTCTACTAAAAACCTACTTAATACCCGTGCTAACTTAAGCATCGGAGTCTCTTGCAGGTACCCCCCACCCTCCAGTGATGAAGGAATCAGCAGTGTAGCCAGCCAACTAGTCAGACACCATCGCTCCGGCCGGACACGTCGGCACCGACTAGTACATAAGATCTCGACCGAGATCGACCTCCAATAGAAGTGCTTCAAGATCTCTTAAAGCAACTTGAAAAAGAAACCCAACAACAACGGGAGATCGGAAAGGATCTGCAAAGAGAGGTACGACGACGTCGAGAATTGGAAGAAAAACTACAACAATTAGAAGCCGATCTCAAATCAAAAGCTCCTCAGACCACTCCTGAGGAAAATTCACGCAAAGAACAAGATCCATTCACCAGGGAAATGATGAAAACCAAAATTCCAAAAGACTTCAAGCTCCCGGATATGATTTTGTATGATGGCACCACAGATCCCAACCATCATCTCAGCAATTTCAGAAGCTGAATGTACCTTACCGACGCCTCAGATGCCGTTCGCTGCAAAGCTTTTCCAACAACTCTCACGAAGACAACAATCAGATGGTTCGACAACTTACCTCCAAAGTCCATCTCAAATTTTGACGACCTGGCCAAAAAGTTCCTAGCCAGATTCTCCATCCAGAAAGATAAGGCCAAGCACGCCCCCAGTTTACTAGGGATCAAGCAAGGAGAACGGGAGAGCCTCCGCAACTACATGGAAAGATTCAACAAAACATGCATGGACATTCAAAGCTTACCAACAGAGGCCGCCATCATGGGACTCATCAACGGCCTACGGGAGGGACCTTTTAGCCAATCTATATCAAAGAAGTACCCTACCTCCTTAGACAAGGTGCAGGAGCGAGCAGAAAAATACATCAACATGGAAGAAAATGCTCGGTTGGGAGAAACCTCCAAATTCGGGGTCCCCTACCGAGATAAAGACAAGGAATCCAAAAGGAAAGAAGATCGACAAGGGGAGAAAATAAAAAAATACCACAATTACACTCCTCTCAAGGTATCCCTAGTTGATGTATACAAAGAAGTCTGCCACATGGAGAAAATACCCCCAGCTCGGCCTCTCAAAGGCAAAAGAGGGGGAGGAAATCGGAATGAGTATTGTGAATACCATCGAATGCGAGGTCACTCCACCAATGAGTGCTTCGATTTAAAGAACATCATAGAAAAGTTGGTGAGGGAAGGAAAACTAGATCGGTTTCTAGCAACCCGAGATGATGATCAAAGAAAGAGACGATGGGACGAAGATATCGGACGAACCGCGCGATCACCCCGTACACCAGAAAGACACGTCCACATGATACATGGCGGATTTGCAGGGGGAGGAATCCCCAAATCATCTCGTAAAAGATATCTCAAAGAAGTATGTCATGTCGAAGGAAAGGAGGAAGCACCCGACATCCCTGCAATCACGTTCACTAAAGAGGACGCATCTGGAATCATCTCGGGACACGACGACCCCATGGTCATTACCATCATACTGGCAAATGCCAACCTCCATCGCACATTAATAGATCAAGGAAGCTCCGCCGACATCTTATTCAAAACAGCTTTCGACAAACTCGGTTTAGAAGACAAGGAGCTTAAGGCATACCCGAACAGTCTGTTCGGACTAGGAGATACCCCGGTACAACCATTAGGATACATATCACTACATACAACCTTCGGAAAAGGGAACCAATCCCGGACCCTCAAAATAGACTACATTGTGATTGACGTAAGTTCAGCCTACAATGCTCTAATAGGTCGGACAACACTCAATCAACTCGGCGCAATAGACTCGACCCCACATCTATGCATGAAATTCCCAACTACAGAAGGGATAGCTACAATAAAGGCAGATCAAAAGATGGCATACCGCTGTTATAACGAAAGTCTAAACCTCAGAGGCAGAGGAGAAGAGTTTCATACAATTGAGCTTGGCGGAGTGCAGCGACGAGAGGAACTCCATCCGCAGCCAGAAGGCGAGATAGAGAAGGTTCAGATCGGAGACACCTCGGACAAAACAACTAATATCGGAACAATCCTAAGAGGAGACTCAAAAGAATTACTGATACAATTCTTACGCGATAATGTTGATCTATTCGCATGGAAAGCCGCAGACATGCCAGGCATAGATCCCAAGATAATGTGCCACAAGTTGGCGGTCTATCCAGGATCTCGGCCGGTGCAGCAGAGACGAAGAAAACTTGGGCCAGAGCAATCCCAAGCTGTGGAAGAGCAGGTACAGGCACTACTGGAGGCAGGATTCATAAGAGAAGTCAAGTATCCACTATGGTTAGCCAACATCGTCTTGGTAAATAAAATCAAATGGGAAGTGGCGAATGTGTACTGATTACACCGATCTCAACAAAGCCTGCCCAAAAGATCCTTACCCACTCCCAAGTATCGACGCTCTGGTAGATGCTTCCTCCGGATAAGATACCTCTCGTTTATGGACGCATACTCGGGATACAACCAAATCCCCATGCATCCACCAAATCAAGAAAAGACCTCGTTTTTAACGCTGAAAGTAAATTACTACTACATCGTAATGCCCTTCGGTCTCAAGAACGCAGGTGCTACTTATCAAAGGCTGATGAACAAAGTCTTCTCATACCACATCAGAAAAGTCATGGAAGTCTATGTGGACGACATGTTGATAAAGACACAAAGTGAAGACACATTACTGTCCGACCTGACTCAAGTGTTCGACACTATAAGGAGGCAGGACATGCGACTCAATCCTGCAAAATGCACCTTTGCGGTAGAAGCAGGCAAATTCCTAGGTTTCATGCTCACACAAAGAGGAATTGAAGCAAACCCGGATAAATGCCAAGCCATACTCAACATGAAGATCCCCACCTGTGTCAAAGAAGTGCAGCAACTCAACGGGAGATTGGCCGCCCTATCCAAATTCTTAGCAGGGGCAGCGATAAGATCTCTCCCCTTCTATGCTACATTAAGAAAGGAAAAACAGTTCGAATGGACGACAGAATGTGAACAAGCCTTCCAAGACTTCAAAGAGTTCTTAGGACAACCGCCTATCTTATCTCGACCACGAGAAGGAGAACCGCTCATATTATATGATGCACGGAAAACTTGTCTCTTAACAAATTTTCTTCGGCAAGTGTACCGAATTTGTCGTCAAGTAAAAACTCACAATAGAGTGAGGTCGAATCCCACAAGGATTGATTGATCAAGCAACTTTAATTAGAGGAATGTTCTAGTTGAGCGAATCCAGGATTTGAGTTTAGAATTGCAGAAAATAAAATGGCGGGAAGGTAAATGACAGAAAAAGTAAATGCTAGAATTAAAGAACTGAAAGTAAATTACTGAAGTAAATTGCAGAATTGTAAATGGGAATGGGGGAATTGCTCTTAAGAGTAAATAACAGAAATTAAAGAGAATGGGTAAGATCAGAAATGGGGAGTTTATTGGGCTTAGGAGATGTTGCATTCTCCGGATCAATTTCATTTTCATCTCTTCCTCAATCAATGCACTCATTGATCTCCTTGGCAATCTTAAGTGATTGAATTACAATTTCTTGTAATTCAATCTCTCAAATCTTGATCAATAGCCAATTCCTTGGTCAATTGCTCATGAGAAGAGATGAAGTATGGTCACTGATTATACCACATGCATTTCCCAAATCAAGTGTTGAGAGGATTATAGTCACATATCCATCCAAACCCAATTTGGTCCAGCATGAGAAAGCATTTCTAGCTTGATCTCTTTATTCCTCTTTCAAGGTTCAGAAGAGATCCAAGTATGAATAGCTTCTTTTCCAAGATAACTACCCAATTGGATGAAGATCGAAGGCTTTCAAGTAAAATCAAGAGAAAAGATAGAAGAAGAATAATGAAAACTAGTATTGATCCATCATATTACAACAGAGCTCCCTAACCCAATGAAAGGGGTTTAGTTGTTCATAGCTCTGGAAAATAAAAACAAAGATAGAAAATACATGATGAAAACTAAAAGTGCAGAGAAAGTAAATACAGAGAGTAATTCTATCCCCAGAGGCTCCCTATATTTTCCAACTCCCAAAATAATTCAAAGTTACTCCTATATATACTACTCTTCAAGTCTTGGGTCTGGGCCTTTGGATCTTGAGTTTGAAGCAGTTATCTTCTTCATTGGGCTTGGCTTTACTTGCAGAGAGAAATTGTGAAGTGGGCAGAGACTTTAGCTCAGGACATTAGTGGTGTTAACGTTCAGTGAAAATATGGGTTCGAGAACGTTAGTAACATTCAACTTTTTCACTAACGTTCCTTACCCAAGTAAGAGCCACGTTAACCTCAACGTTAGTGGCACAAACGTTGCCACTAACGTTGCCTCTTTGTCTTTCGCGCACGTTATTGGGACTCAACTTTCCCAATAACGTTGAGAAGCCTCCCCCTTCCCAACGTTAGAGTCCACGTTAACTTAGTTAACGTGGCTCTTTTAACGTAGGCTTGCCAACCTTCGAGAACGTTAGTGACACTAAACATTGTCACTAACGTTCCAATGTGCCCCTTAGCTCCCACGTTAGAGTCCACGTTAACTAGGTTAACGTGGCTTCTAACGTGGCCTATGCTAGCCATCTCCAACATTAGTGACAAAGTTGAGTGTCACTAACGTTGGCTCAACATTCCCTTATCCATGTTAGCTTCCACGTTAACTAAGTTAACGTGGGAGTTAACGTGGCTCATGGTGGCATGTGTGGGCTCCTTCCAACGTTAGTGACAATGTTGGGTGTCACTAACGTTGGCGTCACCTCCCTTCCTCACGTTAGCTTCCACATTAACTAGGTTAACGTGGGAGTTAACGTGGCCTAGTGTGACTTGGCCAACGTTAGTGATAATGTTGAATGTCACTAACGTTGGCTTCCCCCCTTTCTTCTTAACGTTAGAGGCCATGTTAACTAAGTTAACGTGGTGGCTAACGTGGCCACTTATGAGCTTGGTCCAACGTTAGTGATAATGTTAAGTGTCACTAACATTGGCTCCATTTCCTTTCTTCCACGTTAGAGTTCACGTTAACTTAGTTAATGTGACTTTTAACGTGGGCAATGATGGCTTCGAGAGCGTTATTGGCAATCACTTTTTTCATTAACTTTGCAAGTTACACCCATTCTACGTTAGTGTTAACGTTAGTGTAACTAACGTAGCCACTAATGTGGTTCTTCTTTGCTTCCCTTGTCCTGAAATCAAGCAATAAAGTGCATCAAAGTTCTAGTCCAAGTCATGGGAAATGCAACATCCAATTTGTCCTTAAATTCATGCAAAATCCTCATGAAATTATGTGAATTGCACAATGCATGCTTGAATCAAGATGTAAGTGAATATCTACCCAAAACCAGTTTATTTCCTAAGGAAATTCATGAAACTACCCAAAAAATAGTAAAGAAAAGGTCAGTGAAACTGGCCAACCCTGGCATCATTATATCTCGCAGTAGAAAACTGGGCAATAGCCTCAGCATTAGTCAGAGAAGACGAAAGTGGGCAACAACCCGTCTACTTCATTAGCAAAGCACTACAGGGATCCGAGCTGAACTACCAGAAGATAGAAAAGCTTGCCTATGCTCTCATCCTAACATCTCGACGACTTCGCCCGTACTTCCAGGCTCACACCATTAAGGTTCGAACCAACCAGCCCATAAAAGGAATACTGCAAAAAACGGATTTAGCAGGCAGAATTTTACAATGGACAGTCAAGTTATCAGAATTTGACCTCCAATATGAAGCTCGGACGGCCATTAAATCACAGCATCTGGCCGATTTTATCGCAGAGTTCACAGATGCCTTGGAAACCCCCACAGAATGGAATCTCTACGTGGACGGCTCTTCAAATAAGACTGGAAGTGGCGCAGGCGTGATAATAGAAAGCAACCAAGGAACCCAAGTTGAGCTCTCCCTCAAGTTCGGGTTCTCAGCCTCAAACAACCAGGCAGAATATAAAGCATTATTAGCCGGTTTGAAGCTGGGTACAGAGGTTGGAGCTCAAAAACTCAACATTTACAGCTATTCACAAGTAGTCATCTCGCAGATAACAGGGAGCTATCAAGCCAAAGATCCCACCATGAAAAAGTATTTGGATAAAACTAAGGAACAGCTCGGACAACTCGGGGAATATAAAATCTGCCACATACCCGCGAACAAAACGCCCGAGCAGACGCACTCTCAAAACTAGCCAGCACCAGACCAGGAGGCAACAATAAAAGCCTCATCCAGGAAATGCTACAGAACCCATCAATTTCAGAAGAGAAAATCCTAGCCATAAAAAGTCAGGACCAAGGATGGATGACCCCCATAATTAACTACCTCAAAGCAGAAATGCTCCCCACGGAGGAAAAAGAAGCGAAAAGATTAAAAAGGGAGGCACAGTACTACACTATTATAAACAACATCCTGTACAAAAGAGGGATCTCAATACCGCTACTAAAATGTGTGCCGACCAACAACACAAAGGAAGTGCTAGAAGAAGTACACGGCGGCGTGTGCGGCAACCATCTCGGAGCACGAGCTCTCGCCAAAAAAGTACTCCGAGCGGGATTTTATTGGCCAACCCTACAGAAAGAAGCTATAGAATTTGTAAAGACATGTCCACCATGTCAGAAACATGCCAACTTCCACATCGCCCCGCCAGAAGAGCTCATCAGTGTAACCTCGCCCTGGCCATTTGCAAAATGGGGACTTGATCTTCTCGGACCCTTTCCCCAGGGATCAGGACAAGTAAAATTCCTCATAGTCGGAGTAGACTATTTTACAAAATGGATTGAGGCAGAACCCCTAGCCAATGCCACCGCTCAAAGAAGTCGGAAATTCCTATACAGGAACATCGTCACGAGGTTCGGGGTTCCATACTCCATCACTACAGACAATGGCACTCAATTCACAGATGCAGGATTTAGGAGACTAGTAGCCGACTTGAATATAAAGCACCAGTTCACCTCCGTCGAACACCCTCAAGCTAATGGACAGGCCGAAGCTGCCAACAAAGTCATATTGGCTGGGTTAAAACGGAGACTACAAGATGCAAAGGAAGCTTGGGCCGAAGAACTTCCGCAAGTCCTATGGACATATCGAACAACGCCACACTCCACGACAAATGAATCACCCTTTCGACTAGCATACGGAGTGGAGACAATGATCCCAATAGAGATTGAGGAAGGATCACCCAGAGTAGTCCACTACAATGAAGAAGCCAACTCTCAACTTCAGAAGGAAGAACTCGACTTACTACCTGAAATCCAGGAAAGAGCTCGGATCAGGAAAGAAGCACTAAAACTTCGAATGGCTTCCAGATATAATCAAAATGTAGTGCCAAGAAGTTTTACGGAGAATGATCTCATCCTAATCTGAAATGATATTGGAACAACTCGACCAGGAGAAGAAAAGTTGGCAGCAAACTGGAAAGGACCCTACCGAGTTGTAAAAGTACTTGGAAAGGGCTATTACAGACTTTCCGAACTCGATGGATGAGAGCTTCCCAGATCATGGCACGCCTACAACCTAAGAAGGTACTATAGCTAGAAAAGTAAAAGATCTCACTATTGGATGCACTCTTTTTCCTGAAAAGGTTTTTTAATGAGGCACCAAGTCGAGACCCAAACACTATTCGACGTAAAGGGATGAAAAAATCCCACATGTATATATTTGCACTTTTCTTTGAATAAAATATATATTTTAGATATTTTACAAGATTTCAAGACGCATTAATCTGAAGCATTCATCGTCCGATTATAAAGCAACAGATCGGCAGAAAGTGAAAAACAATTTCACTGCACAATCACGATAAAGATAACCGTCCGATAAAGGTGAAAACGCGATTCACCCAAAAGACGATCTAGAAATGACAGCCACTTTCTACAAACCGGAAAAGATGAACACAGAATAATGTAAGAAGTTATCGAAAGTGATCTAAAAAAGAACCTGACGAGGTCTTACGGATTGCTAAAATAATAACTTAAAGACTGGCCGACGATTAAGAAGTTGGACCAAGTCAACCCAAGTTATAAGTAAACCCTGGAAAGAGGTCTGGCCAACCCTATTAAAGAGGATTACTTTAACTTAGAAGGGCCCGACATAACAAAGTCGGCCCAAAATAAAAAAGTTATACAAATAGTCCCTGAAAGAGACCTGACAAAGGTCCAAAAAAGAGGGCTACAAAAATAACTTAAAGGAGACCGACATAACGAAGTCGGACTCCTACTACTAAAAAGTTATAAAAGTAATCCCTGAAAGAGACCTGACGAAGGTCCAAAAAAGAGGACTACAAAAATAACTTAAAGGAGACCGACATAACGAAGTCGAACTCCTACTACTAAGAAGTTATAAAAGTAATCCCTGAAAGAGACCTGACGAAGGTCCAAAAAAGAGGACTACAAAAATAACTTAAAGGAGACCGACATGACGAAGTCAGACTCCTACTACTAAAAAGTTATAAAAGCAAATCCTGAAAGAGAACGGATGAAGATCCAAGAAAGAGGATTACAAAACAACTTGGAGGACCAACTTGAAGAAATCGGTTATAAATCGTCAGAAATACGAGCAAGAGCGAGAAAACCAAAAAACAAGTCGGACCTACATAGCCATAACCTCAAAAGATCCAAGTTACAAACAATAAAGAAAATCCGAAGAGGACGAGCAGCAGGGTTCCAACATCCTCAGAAAACAAAAAGATACCAAGTTAAGTGCAAAAGCATGATATAATCTACAAAGTTATAAAGCTTCAGAGGCCACCAAAATCTACCTTAAAAGCTGGAAAGTTACTTTTGTTGGTCAAAACAAAAAGTTGCTAGGCAAGCAACGAGAAAGTACCAGCAGTTAACAAAACATAAAGAGTTTAAAAAAGCCCACAAGCCGGGCCAACTACGTAAATATCCAGAATAAATGGGCTAAGGGTCAGAAAACTTTCTAGCAGCATCAGTCTGAGGAGACGGAGGACGAGTCTGGAGAGGAACAGCATCTACAGTACCATCATCCCGGTTTAAGATCTGACAGTCAAGATCGGAAGCGGGAGGGTCGACCTCGGCAGGAACAGCAGGAATTGACACCTTGGCAAAGGACACAAGGGGAGGTTCAACATCATCATCATCCTCGTCATCAGGGAAAATCTTGCCATCCCTGATGACGTTATCTAGGCTAAAGAGGTGATACGCACAAAACTTGTCTCTCAACAAATTTTCTTCGGCAAGTGTACCGAATTTGTCGTCAAGTAAAAACTCACAATAGAGTGAGGTCGAATCCCACAGAGATTGATTGATCAAGCAACTTTAATTAGAGGAATGTTCTAGTTGAGCGAACCAGAATTTGATTTGAGATTTGCAGAAAATTAAATGGCGGGAAAGTAAATAGCAGAAACAGTAAATGCTAGAAATAAAGAGCTGAATGTAAATGGTGGAAAGTAAATTGCAGAATCTTAAACGGGAATGGGATAATTGCTCATAAAAGTAAATGGCAGAAATTAAAAAGAATGGGTAAGATCAGAAATGGGGAGTTCATTGGGCTCAAGAGATGTTACATTCTCCGGATCAACTTCATTTTCATCTCTTCCTCAATCAATGCATTCATTGATCTCCTTGGCAATCTTAAGTGATCGAATTCCAATTTTTTGGTAATTCAATCTCTCAAATCTTGATCAATAGCCAATTCCTTGGTCAATTGCTCATGAGAAGAGATGAAGTATGGTCACTGATTATACCACATGCATTTCCCAAATCAAGTGTTGGTAGGATTATAGTCACATTTCCATCCAAACCTAATTTGGTCCAGCATGAGAAAGCATTTCTAGCATGATCTCTTCATTCCTCTTTCAAGGTTCAGAAGAGATCCAAGTATGAATAGCTTCTTTTCCAAGATAACTACCCAATTGGATGAAGATCGAAAGCTTTCTAGTAAAATCAAGAGAAAAGATAGAAGAAGAGTAATGAAAACTAGTATTGATCCATCAAATTACAACGAGCTCCCTAACCCAATGAAAGGGGTTTAGTTGTTCATAGCTCTGGAAAATGAAAACCAAGATAGAGAATACATGATGAAAGTAAAACTAGAAGTGCAGAGAAAGTAAAATACAGAGAGTAGTTCTATGCCAAAGGCTCCCTAAAGTTTCCAACTCCCTAACTAATTCAAGGCTACTCCTATATATACTACTCTTCTCATCTTCTAGTTGGCTCTTCAAGTCTTGGGTATGGACCTTTGAATCTTGAGTTTGAAGCAGTTATCCTTTTCATTGGGCTTAGCTTTGCTTGCAGAGAGAAAAGGTGAAGTAGGCAGGGATTTTGACTCAGGACGTTAGTGGTGTCAACGTTAAGTGAAAGTGTGGGTTTCAAGAACATTAGTGACAATCACCTTTTTCACTAACGTTCCTAACCCAAATATGATCACGTTGACTTCAACGTTAGTGGCACTAACGTGACCACTAACGTTGCCTCTTGGTCCTTCGCACACGTTATTGGGACTTACCTTTCCCAATAACGTGGAGAGTCCTCCCTTGTCCCTACGTTAGAGTCCACGTTAACTAGGTTAACGTGGCTTCTAATGTAGCAGTGCCAATTCTTCGAGAACGTTAGTGACACTTACCTTTGTCACTAACGTTCTAATGTGCCCCTTTCCCACGTTAGAGTCCACGTTAACTAGGTTAACATGGCTTCTAACGTATTAATGCTAGCCATCCCCAACGTTAGTGACAAAGGTGAGTGTTACTAACGTTGGCTCATCATCTCTTTATCCACGTTAGCTTCCACATTAACTAAGTTAACGTGGGAGTTAACGTTGCTCATGGTGGTTCTTGGTGGTTCACCCCAACGTTAGTGACAAAGGTAAGTGTCACTAACGTTGGCTATCAATTGCTCTCTCCACGTTAGCTTCCACGTTAACTAAGTTAACGTGGGAGTTAACGTGGCTTATGGAGGCTTGGCCAACGTTAGTGACAAAGGTGAATGTCACTAACGTTGGCTTCTCTTTTGCTTCTTAACGTTAGAGTCCACGTTAACTAAGTTAACGTGGTAACTAACGTGGCCAATTATGAGCTTGGTCCAACGTTAGTGACAAAGGAGAGTGTCACTAACGTTGGCCTTGTTGTCTTCTTCCACGTTAGAGTTCACGTTAACTTAGTTAACGTGACTCTTAACGTGGGCTTATGATGGCTTCGAGGGCATTATTGGCGATTACCTTTCTCATTAACTTTGCAAGTTAGCACCCATTCCACGTTAGAGGTCACGTTAGTGGGACTAATATGACTGCTGACGTGGTTCTTCTTTGCTTCCTTTGTCCTGAAATCAAGCAACAAAGTGCATCAATGTTCTAGTCCAAGTCATGAGTCATGCATCATCCAATTTGTCATATAATTCATGCAAAATTCTCATGAAATCATGTAAAGTGCACAATGTATGCTTGAATCAACATGTAAGTGAATATCTACCCAAAACTAGCTTATTTTCTAAGAAAATGCGTGAAACTACCTTAAAAACAGTAAAGAAAATGTCAGTGAAACTGGCCAAAATGCCCTGGCATCACAACACCAAACTTAAAGCTTGCTTGTCCCTAAGCAAGTACTGGAACAAGAGAATAATGAATGGAAGTCCAAGAGAAATGAGTCATTCTTGTGGAAGTCATGTTCCTGGTTTTATGGTGGTTTCATGCATAGCAACTTAGGTTCATTCCTTCACTGGCTTTCAGACCTTTATCATGTTCTAGAATACTCACTTGATTGCATCCCATGAGACTTTTATTCATTGATCCTTTTGTTGTCATTTCAGGGCTTATTTGTGTTCTTAGGCTAAGTGCTCTGTAAGGGGGCAACTCTTTAGAATAAGCTTTCAGCCAACACTCCCGAACCAGTTGGTTCAAGGTGCTAGGTGTTGAAGCACCCCTAAGGACTTACTTCCTCAAGTCTCTCCCCATACATACACACCACAGGCACATGGTTTGTTTATTTTCTTTCCTTGAGGTCTTGGTGTCCAGCACCTCTTTGGGTTACTAAATGTTCTGTAGCAAAGATTGCTCTTGATAGTGGACTTTCAGCTGATAATTCCGGGTTAGTTAACCCAAGTTACTAGGTGATAAAGCACCCCTGAGAGCTTAGTAATCCAAGCAGATCTTTGGTACAGGAACACCACAGACATCCCTCAAGACTCAAACCCTTGGTGCCTAGCCTCTTTTCTTGCTATTTTTCTTTTATTCTTCAACTTTGATTGTTCTTTCCCTTTTTCTTATTAGGATCTTGTTATTTAGCTAGTCTCATGGGGTGTGTTCAAGCATATGATTCATGACAGATAGTTGTCTTCCCACCTTGTGGTTGAACCAACTTAGCTAACTTATGACCACACCACAAACTCAAGAACTTACTCCATAGTATGAACTCCACTCTGGTCTTTTATAAAACACTCATTCTCTTTTCATTTGATTCAAAAGGACAAGCATACAAGTAAGTAAGGAAATGATGCAGTAACACTACAAGAAAACACGTCTTTTGCCACGCTTTTAAAGCGTGGCAAAAAGCTGAAAAAAGCGTGGCGATAGCTTTTTGCCATGCTTTTTGAGCTACCGCCACGCTTTTGAAGGGGTGACCTATCAAAGGGTGGCGGTTGCTCTATCGCCACGCTTTTTGCAGCCTATTGCCACGCTTTTTGTTTGCCACGCTTTTTTACAAACAGCCACTTGGAAAAGTGTGGCTGTAGGTGGAGATACGACCACGCTTTTAAAGCGTGGCGATAAGTGGAGATACGGCCAAGCTTTTAAAGCGTGGCGACAGGTGGAGATACGACCACGCTCCATATCAAAATATACAGCCACTCTTTAAAAGCGTGGCGAAAGCCTTGTTAAATTAAAAAAAAATTTCTTTTCGTTACTTGATCTTCATTGCTACACAATATAAATTTTCAATCCTTTTTTATTACCAAACCTACAAATATAGTATGCAATTTTTATTACAAGACAAATCAAACAATAATTAGTGAGATATATAATTTACTATAATTGTTTTATACATTAAAAAACTATTACTCAAATACAAAATAAATCTCGAGTTCAGATTCCAAAACTAAAAACCGAAGAAAAATACAGAAACAATACAAGTTAGAACTGCTCATAATATATCAAATTACACTAATAGAGATGATCATCAACCTAAATACTTAGTAAAAGATCAAAATCAACCTAAAACTGCTCCACTTTGTGCATTAAGGGTTCAAGTTATCCATTCCAATACTAGCCTGCAGCAAAATATCAAGAACAAATTGAACCAACAAAAACGATATATATAAAAATATTATAAGAAATAATCTAATTTATGCATGTATTAACAATTCCAAATTAAACCAGGTTCACATTCTACTATAAAAATTCATCAGCATTGTTATGCTAATAGGAATAAAAATTCCAAACACCTTGCACATCTATTTATCTTTATTATTACAAAATATCATATCCACTTTTTAAACACTGATGATGCAATTACCTGAATTAGAACTTGTCTCAGAGCCAAGGTGCCATCAGCTAGAATCCCAATCTCACTTTGCAAGTTATGTAACCATTGCTTGAATAAAGAGGAATCAATAGCATTCCTGCAATGGAAAACAACAAAAACCAAACCAAACCACCACAACTGAGACATGTTTTTTATATAGCATGATAACAAGAAGAAACTGTGTGCCTATCAATTCTCTTTTGCCATTACATCTCATGGGGACTTGTTAAAACCTAGCATCTAATTGAACAAAACCTCCAATATCTAATTTTAGTAGCTGTCAAAACCTGCAGGGTGTGAAAGAGGAAGAAAAGAATGCCTAAATCCATCTTTTAATATAATTATTCAGCACATTCCCTTCCTGAACAAACACACTGAACTTTCAACACATATCTCACCCTGAAATCAAAACAAGAACAAAATCTTAAAGAGTGTCATTATAATGTGTAACCTGAGTTTCTTCATTATTATTCACTTAAGAGAAATTTGACCTTGTTATATACTATGTCCAAGAGAGCAAGGCTAACAGCTTTATCTACATCAGCATCATCAAAGATTAGAAGAGGTGACTTTCCTACTAATTCAAGTGAAACTTGTTTCAAGTTGCTGCTAGCTGCAGCATGCATTATTTCACGGCCTACCTCCATCGAACCGGTGAAGCTGACCTGCACACACATAAAGCACAAAAATCAAAATATTAGCCGAGGTTAACTATACAAATCAAACAATGCTATAGCCAAGTTACATTGCGATCAATTACACACTTAACTCGATACAATCAATACAAAGAATAAGAACTTAATTTGTAGTCTTAAACATTACGGTCAATTACACACTTAAAGCTTAAACTTTTTGAAACAGAATTCAAAGAATAAGAACTTAATTTGTAGTCTCTTTGCATAACCTTCAAATAAAACAAAGCCAAAAAAACTTACTCAGCAATAAAGTTGGATTATCCAAACATAGGGTAGTTAATGAAAAGCAAAATCAACATTACTTGGAGCAGATCAAACTGAACTCTCCCTTCTACAGCAACTTTACTTTCAGGAGTCCTGAATAAGTGGGTTATCTCTGCTTTGGGCCCATATCTCGTGTATGGATTTTTACGCTCACATCACAAATTTACAATGGCTGTATGCCAGTATCTTTATTGAAGTGAAAATTGGTTGAAGCAGGATCTCAGAATTTTTATGTTTACATGCAACAGAGCTTAGTACATTGGTAAAGCAGGGGGCAACACCTTAGCAATCTAAGCATCCCCCAAGGCTGAAATATAACACAAGAAAATGTACAAATTAGAATGGAGCAAGTAATCTACTGAGGATTTGGGGGGCGGCTGTTAGCAGCAGCAACACGGGATCCCCATTCTAACAACTCTTTGCTGGTGTCATCCTTGTGCGCAAATACTTCTATAAAACATAGTGAATCTTTCTGTGCTCCTGTTGTTATTGCAATTGCTTCTGTTAGATCTTCCTCTGTCCATACCTACACTCCAAGCATTTTAAATAGTAACTCCAGTTAATGATAATGCTCGTAATGACTGTAAGATCACAATAACACAGGATTGTTTGAGTTTAAGCTAACCTTGGCAGTCCAGCATTTGCCTTCTCCATTATGGATGGCTTCCACAAAGCGAGTGTAATCCCAGTTCTTGATCACGTTGTACGGGCCATCATGAATCTCAACTTCAATTGTATAACCTCCGTTGTTAATGAGGAAGATAATGCTCCTTTGTCCACTGCGGATCATTGTTGAAATATCCTGTGCTGTAACCTGATAAATAAGGAATACCTTAAGTCCCTGTGTGCTTCAAGCATCAAATTGATGTTCTGGTTTACTTATACTGTGTTCAAAATGCAAGTCTTGAACTAGACGTAATTATTACAACCACAGTAGTCAATTCAAAGTAAGCCAATTTCAATAATAGTAGTATAGTAACAGAGTAACTCGATGCAAGGTCTGACATATATAAGAATACGTCTAGGAAAAAACAAAACATAAAGAAGACAAAAGAAGACAAAAATCCCTTCTACAGCCAACGAAAATTACATCATTCCTACATCTAGTTCAGGTTTCAGTCACATACTTCCCTGGCCTGCTAGCAAAATTTCGAATTTTCAATCGAAAAAACATCAAACAAGGGCAGAGGAATACAACAGAGTAGTACCAAAAGGAAGCTGATTTAGTGAAGAAAACAAATAGAAAAGAAAAGAGGAATACAGAACTTAAAAAAAGAATCACGGGTACAAACATGTAACCATAGGTGCAAACACACAAAACGACAACAAAATATTCTATAAACAAGGTTATCATATTAAAGAACCCCCAAAAAATTGGCTCATGAATGCATTTATAAGCAGATGGAATTCAAAATTTCCAGAGGCTTGAACTCATAAACAAACCGTCCTTTATTTTATGGTTATTTTTCAATTCCCGTTCCCCACCAAAACCTCCCCCAAATTGTGCACAACACTAAAAAAACCCCTAAAATTTGCAAATGCACTGCCGGCGCGAATCGAAACATGAAAGAAAGAGGAGAAGAACCTGAAACAACGCAACGAAGCAACTATTCCTTCAACAAGGGCAAGACCGACATCGACACCGAGCAAGAGACGCAGAAAACAGTTGCCGCCTCCGAGCTCCGACACCGAGCAAGAGACGCGGAAAGCCATTGGTGCTGACGCTGACGATAAGGATGCTGGTAACGGCGACGAGGAGACGAGGCGGAGAGGGAGCGGCACAATCACTAACTTGGCTAGCATTGCCTGAAATTAAAAATAAGAACTGAGAACAAAAATATGAAAAGAAATTTAAACTATAACAAACTTAACATTAACAGATTTCTTCAGCACCTGCTGTTGTTGAACCATCTTTCTGGAATGCAGGCTTTAGCTTTGCTAGATCCATCAAAGTTGAGTTAGGCCGGATACCATCATCAGCCGAAACTATAATTTGCTTCTCCTCTCCGGTTTTTGGATCCACAATCTACAGAAAAAACCATTAATAGTTTAGTACAATAATACTATAACATTTCAAAATCTGCAATGAAACTTACATTGGAAGTTGGCACTTACCTTGGTAGAAACTGGTATAATTTTATCTTTGAATTTACCAGATTCTCAAAGGCCAATGCAGACGGATTCTTCTACTTGTCCCTGCATACAAGCCCTTTATTTTCGTTTCCCATTCAAGATCAGATTCAGATTTAGAAGGACACAAAACATGAAATTAAATCTAAGTAATCAAACAATGACGCATTTAGTTCAAGTAATTGGAATTTAGAAGCATGGAGAAGTGGGTGCTTACTGGGATATGGTAAAGAACAAAAAAAGAAAGGATGTGAAGATAGGAGCAACCACTTACCATACCACTTGGCGAGTTCATCATTGGCAGGAGTGACAGCAGCAGCAGCTTTCTTTGAAGGAGGAGGTGGTGCTGCCTTCTTCTTACCAAAGAGAGCCAGTGGAGAGTATAAGTACTCAAAACTCGAAAGAATTCCTATCTTACCACTGAGAAAGATAAGAGAGGGAAAAACAAGCCTTGCCTTTCAGTATCACGACATTGAAATTGCTGCCTGTCCTCCTCAAAGGAAGCGGTAAAGCTGATCATGTTACACCAAATCAAAACCGTCCAAATTCATAATTTGATAAAGAACAAATAAATCTCTAAAACAGATCAAAATTTGCACAATTAAAATCAGAACCAAATAAGGATAACAAATCAGCAATAATCAGAACATGTTTTAATTAAAATTAGAATAAATAAAAAACAAACAAGGAGAACAAAGCAACAATAATCAGTACATGTTTTAATTAAATTCAGAACAAATCAGACCCAAACTTGGAGAACAAATTCAGAAAAAATCACACCACAAAATCTTCTCAACAATATGAAGAAAAATTATGGTCTTGATCAGCTTCCAGATGGTGTTTGTGTTAGGGAAAAATCTGAAAAGGAAAAGACAATGAAATATTGAAACTTTTGGGAAATCTATCTATCTCATTACAGCATATTTTTCAACTTAGTTCACAACATTTATATTGTTAGCTTCTAAAATAGTTTCATTTACTTCAAATATTATAGCATAGTATGCACTCTATGTCAAAGTAAAATTTCAATAGCTGCACGCTGGATAAAACTAAGTTCAATCAGCACACTGTAGCGATATTCCATTCCATCATTACTACACATGTTAAATCACGATTTTGGGATTTCAATGAAAGAAATATGCAAAGAAAGCAACAAACGTTTGCAGAGAAGAAACGATACCTGATGAAGAGGAGGCGGTGGAGATGGTGGAGGTGGGGCCCGCACCAGCGAATGAGGTCATCGAATGAGAGGTGATTGGGAATGGTGAGAATGAAGACAAGAGAAGAGCGAGAGCTAGGGCTTGGGATTGAGGAATGAGAGGAGCTCCGGAACAAGCGGAGAACCCCTCTTCGCTCCCTGAATTTAGGGCTCGAATCTTCATCGTTCTCGGAGAATATGGATTCAGGGTCCAGAGGCTGCTCCGAGTCGACCGAGTGAACTCGGAGGAAGACACCACCAGAGAGACTTGCAACGGAGGGCTTGCGATGGACGGTGTGCGACGAAGGAGTCACCACCAGAGAGAATCACCGCCGAAGTAGCAGCGATGGTGTAAGTGCCAGAAGAAAGAGTGATGACGGAGGCATCGCGAGCCCCGGCGATGTTCTTCAGAGGGCTGGGGTTCTTTGCGGAGTGCTGGGGTGAGGACTGGGGTTCTTCGAAGCTTTTAGGGTTCTGGCCTTCTGGGTTCTTTGAAGAAAAAGGGGGTTTTGAATGATGAAGGAGATAAGCAGCGTTTTGAATGAGGAAGTAAAACGGAGCGTTTTATTTTGTACGAGGACCTTTTGGCCACGCTTCAAAAGCGTGGCCAAAAGAGTGGCAAGAAACGGCCACGCTTTTAAAACGTCACTATAGCAAAACTCTGTCACCACGCTTTTAAAATGTCTCTGTTTCTATCTATGGCCACGTTTTTGAAGCGTGGCAGAAAAAAAACGTGGCCATATCTCAGCTCAATTGCCACCCTTACAAAAGCGTGGCCATAGAACCCTTTCGCCACGCTTTTGAAGCGTGGCAAAAAAAAAGTGGCCAAATCTCTAATCAATCGCCACCCTCGTAAAAGCGTGGCCATTGACCACTTTTGGCCACGCTTTTGAAGCGTGGCAAGATAAAAGCGTGGCCATAGGCCTTTTTTCTTGTAGTGTAATGACATTCAGACTAGAAAACACAGCCCTAATCAACAAAAAGTTTAAAAGACAGAATTGAAAAAGGTTCAAACTAACATGGAAGCATGTTCTATTTCATACAAGATCTTCCTTATTTAAAGCATAGAAAAAAATGGACCAAAGAAGGAACTCCACCACCTTTTACTCATGTGGATGCCCATGCTCCCCTCCTTGTTTGTCCTCTTTGTGTCCCTCTTGAGTGCTTGTACTCCCACTCTATTTGCTTTTTCCAATCAACTTCTTCCAGAAACCACCATCTTCCATCTTCTTCTTTAGTGTTTCCTTCTGCTGTTTTACCTTCCTTTCTTCTTGTTCTACAAAATCTTTTTGGACCTCATCATATGTGGGGATAGCATAGTGTAGATGATGCATATGACTAGACATGTAGTTCAACTTGGCTTGAGTGTTTACGTTGAACTCCTCCCTATGTAGTTGCCGTCCTTCATTAAGTACATTGAACTCATTGAATGCTTTCATCTGAGCTATTTGCCGCTGGTTGAGTTCTTGCAAGTGCTTATCTTGACGTTCTTGCCTCTCAGTAACTTGGTGGATGGCTTGAGTGAGTTGGGAATAGTGTTCCTGTTGCTGCTCCATTTGTTGTTTCTGCCACTCCTCTTGTTGGCTCATCCAGTTGGACTGAAGGCGTAGTATTTGTTCTTGTCCTTCCATATGTCTCATCCCCAAATCTTCAATGGCTCTTAGAAGGTGATTCATATTCAAGTTGGTTGGGTCATGATGTTCTTCTTGTTGATATTCTTCCTGATGAGACTCTTCTTGGTGAGGTCCTTCTTTTGGTTTTCGTTTCCCTATTTGAGGCTTTCTTTGTTGCTGAGCAGGCGTCGTATAAGTTAGATGCTGAAAGGTAATTAGCCTCCCAAGATTTAACCAATCTGGGTAGCTATCCTCGAAGACAACCCTGGCCTTCGTGCACAGTCTGAGGATGGTGCTGGGGTACCAAAACCTGGCACCCGAATTAATCTTCTCAGCTGACTCTTGAATTCCTTCAGCTATCAGTTCACGCACGTTGATATCTCCACCCCGTACTAGGCAATGTACCATAGTGGCTCGAGTGACGTTGACCTCAGAATTGTTTGCGGCTGGGAGGATAGACCTCCTCACAAGTTCGAACCATCCCTTGTCTTCTGGGCTGAGGTCTCCTCTCTTGATGAATCGGGGTCTCCGATCCGCATACCTCTCCCAGTCAGCTGCTATAACACATATGTCATTCACGATTTGTTCGAGTTCATCATCATCAGGGCTCTTACTTACTCTTGCTTGATAACCAAGCTCATCAAAATGTGGTGATTTCAACTGAAGAGTCCTTGTTATAGCATTGGGGCTGAAGTCCACCTCTCTCCCTCTTACGTAACTTTTGAAGGTGGGAGCCTTGGTTTTGTCTTCTCTGACCACATTTGCATAGAACTCTTTGATGAGGTTTGAATTAATCTTCCCCTCCAGGTTCGTAAGTCTTTGCCAACCCCTTTGTTCAATCTTCTCTCGAATCTGTGGGCACTCATCCTCATTAATTTGGAATGTTAACTCAGGCAGTATCTTCTTGAGCTTTATCCGTTCGAATTCGAGTTCATGGAACGCAGTTTTGAATCTCTTCTCGTCAAAAGGAATGCTCTCCACTGGTTCCTTCCTCTTTTGCCTCTTGGAGCTTGATGCTGCCATGAATTTGAGTTGCTGTGTGAAGAGAGTGGAAGGTACGGATAGATGAGGAATTTGGTTGGTTAGGACAAGGTGTGATTTGGATGCCGAAAGTGTGAAGTGTGGAGAATGGGGGTTTGAGTGTGAAGGAAAAGTACGGACTAGGACTCACTTATATAGGGAAATGATGAGGGAATGAAGGGTATGGATTGATGTGGTGGTTGTTGGATGGACGGATGGGGTTTTACAGGGGATGGGCACAAGAATCATCGTCTTTATGAGGGGGCTTGGTTCGGTATTCAAGGGGCTCATTCTTTTCAATGTTGCATGGCAACATTTTCCAATGCATCCCTCCTTGATGCACGTGTGTAGTACCCTCCTCTTGTGGTATCCGAACCTTCCTCATCTAATTGTCCAATCAATCCCCTTCAATGCTCCTTTCCCTTTTCCTATAAAAATAAGATAAGAAAAATTAATATCATTGAGAAATTAAACTTTACGGCTAGAATAATAAAGAAAAAGAACTAGATTGTTTATTCATGAACACCAACTAACTAACTAACTGTGTATCCTTATATGCACATTGGTGGCACCTTGGGTGACACCAAACTTAGTTTGTAGTACTGTGATGAAAAAGTTTTATTCAAGGCTCCAAGATTAGCATGCTCTGGTTTGCATTCATGCTCTCTCGGCATGCTTTGAACACCAAACTTATTCTTCACTATATACTGCCTAATAAGGATTTCACCAAGTGTTTGTCAAGTTTGGGCTGGAATTCATGAATATTGACTTATTCACTATTTTCTAAAAGCATATAAAACATGGGTTGCCTCCCGTGAAGCGCTTCTTTAGCGTCACTAGCTTGACGTTTCTCCTTCATCAGGGAGGTTGATAATGCTTCAAGTCTTCTCCTCTGGCAGTAGACCTATATCCAGTGGTTGTATCAATGATCTCTACATGTTCCAAGGAGAGAACTCTGTTGATAGTGAAGACCTTAGGTAACTGAGATGGTACAGTGGGGAGATCAGGGGGGATATCTGGGAAGTAAGCTGAGATCACTTTATCCCCTGGAGAGAAGTCCTCGGTAGGGATCTTCTTGTTCCTCCACCTCCTTGGTACCTTCTTCTTTGTTCCTTGTGATGTTGTCTTACTCTTTGTGACCTCCTCCTCTAAGGAAATGTGGTTACTGGTCTCATATGATTCTGGTGGTTTGGGTTCCTCCTGATTTTCTTTGAGCTGTGGCAATTGCTGTTTGCCTTGTTCATCAATCAAGGGAGTTCCCAGATGTGCTGGTTGTGCTTCAGTGCTTGTTTCTTCCTTCAGTATCTCACTGTGATTCTTTCTTAGTTCCTTGTTCTCTTGATCTGTTTCTTGTGAGAGTTTGAAGACATTAAAGCTGAGTTGTTCATCATGGATCCTCAAAATTAGCTCCCCTCGCTCTACATCTATGAGTGCTATGGCTGTAGCTAGCAATGGTCTTCCCAATATGATTGGGTGAGTGTGACTCTCTTCCATGTCCAATATGACAAAGTCTGTTGGGAGAAAGTATTTCCCAACCTTTACCAACACATTTTCCACCACTCATATTGCTTGTTTTTGAGTTTTATCAGCCAGCCTGATGACTACATCTGTGGGCATTATCTCATTGATCTGCAGCCTCTTCATAAGGGATAAGGGCATTAAGTTGATGCTTGCTCCCAAATCACAGAGTCCCTTATCAAACATGGTTTCTCCGATGGCACAAGGAATGTAGAAACTCCCTGGGTCCTTTCTTTTTGTAGGCAACTTTGGTTGAATGAGGGCGCTGCACTCCTTGTTCATCACTATAGTTTGGCCTCCCTTGAGTGAGCTTTTCCTGGGAAGCAGTTCCTTCATATACTTGATGTATGTAGGCATTTGTTGGATGGTCTTGATGAATGGTATGTTTACATGCAGAGATGCAAACAAGTCAAGAAATCTTGAGTATATTCTCTTCTCCACAGCACCATTGAGTAGTTGGGGAAAGGGTGCATAGAGTCTCAGCAGCTCCTGTTGTGAGATTTTTGGTTCTTGGTGATCTTTTTCCTTCTTCTCTGCTGAGGTATCTCCAGGTTATTCTGACGGCTTGTTTGGCTTGTCCTCGGTCTCCTTACCACTTATAGTGACCATTTTGCAATCTTCCCATCTTACTTTCTTTGTTTCACCTCTCGGATTTTTCTCTGTGTCACTTGGAAATCCATCTGTAGGTTTGGGAATCTACTCAAAGAGATACCCCACTTGAGATTCCAATCTCTTGATGGTGTCTCCCTGGTTCTTCAAATTTGCTCGCACTTCCTCCTTGAACACCTTGTTGTCTTGAATCTCTTTGCATATGCCTTCAAGCAGGTTCTCAATCCTTGAGAGTCTGTCATCAGATGATGGTAGGTTGGGACTAGAGGTAGAAAGATGAGGAGTGTTATTTTGGTTTTGATATGGATGTGGAGAGGTGTTGATATGTTCTCTGTGTGAATTATTGGTGAGCTGCATTGTTGTTGGGGTTGTGACATCTCTGATCTTGGCTTTGATCTTGTTGATTCCCCCACCCAAAGTTTGGGTGATTCCTCCAACCAGGGTTGTAGGTCTTGGAGTATGGGTCATGATTTTGTCTAGGTGAATTCCCAATGTAGTTGGCTTGCTCCTGCTCACTCTCTGCCTCTGCATTCACTCCCTCTTGGGTTGTTGATGAGGTGGTGATTGCTGCTATTTGGTTCCTCTCCATCTTCTTGGTGAGGTCAGCTAATTGCTTGGTAATGAGCTTGTTTTGGGCCAGCAGAGCATCTACATTGTTTAGCTCCATCACTCCTCTAGTGTTCCCTATTTCAGAGGCATAGAAGTAGTCATTCTCTGCTACAGTTTCAATGACATCTATGGCCTCCTCAATGGTCTTCTTCTTGTTTAGAGATCCCCCGGATGAGTGGTCTACTGCTTTCTTTGATTCATAAGAAAGGCCTTCATAGAAAATGTGTAGCTGCACCCATTCATTGAACATATCTGGTGGACACCTCCTTGTTAGGTCCTTAAACCTCTCCCATACTTCATATAGAGTCTCACTATCCTGCTGCCTGAAAGTTTGAACCTCAGCTCTCAGCCTGTTGATTCTTTGAGGAGGATAGAATCTGGCTAAAAATTTGTTCACCACATCTTCCCAGGTTGTCAAACTCTCCTTAGGGAAGGATTCCAGCCATTTAGATGCCTTATCCTTGAGTGAGAAAGGGAACAAAAGTAGTCTATAGGTGTCAGGATGAACACCATTAGACTTCACAGTATCGCATATCCTCAGGAAGGTGGTTAGATGTTGATTGGGGTCTTCTTGGACGCATCCTCTGAATGAACAGTTGTTCTAAACAAGGGTGATGAGCTGTGGTTTTAGTTCAAAGTTGTTGGCATGTATGGTTGGCTTTTGAATGCTACTCCCACAGTTTCCTGGGTTTGGGTTGATGTAGGAGCCTAGAACTCTTCTTTCTTGCCCAGGATGATTTGTTAGACCTTCTCTGTCATGGTTGTGAGACTCTTCTTCATGAATGTTCTCCATATTCTCCTCCATGTCTAGTTCAAAGTATTCTTCCTCTTCCTCAGCACCCACTACTCTTTTTTCCTCTTGCTTCCCTTCTTAATCTAAGGAAGGTCCTCTCAGGTTCAGAATCAAAGGAAGTTGAAGCCCCGCTTCTCCTCCCTGTCATACAACCAACAAGGTACAAGCAAGGAAACAGATCCAGAAAGTATTCTGTTAGAATTACTGTTAGTGTGAGTGATGCAATATATCAAACAGTTAGGGGGTTAGTGAACTGAATTGTAAATAACTAAAAAAAATAAACGAAAAAGTAGGGGGAAGGGAAGAAATTAACTAAAACTGAAAGCGAATTAACTCAACAGAAATTTAAATCAAACAAAAGAAAAATGCTCAATCTAGTTATCCTCCAATTTAGTCATTGTTGATTCAAAATCAATCCCCAGCAACGGCGCCATAAACTTAATACGCACAAAACTTGTCTCTCAACAAATTTTCTTTGGCAAGTGTACCGAATTTGTTGTCAAGTAAAAACTCACAATAGAGTGAGGTCGAATCCCACAGAGATTGATTGATCAAGCAACTTTAATTAGAGGAATGTTCTAGTTGAGCGAACCAGAATTTGATTTGAGATTTGCAGAAAATTAAATGGCGGGAAAGTAAATAGCAGAAACAGTAAATGCTAGAAATAAAGAGCTGAATGTAAATGGCGGAAAGTAAATTGCAGAATCTTAAACGGAAATGGGATAATTGCTCATAAAATTAAATGGCAGAAATTAAAGAGAATGAGTAAGATCAGAAATGGGGAGTTCACTGGGCTCAGGAGTTGTTGCATTCTCCAGATCAAGTTCATTTTCATCTCTTCTTCAATCAATGCATTCATTGATCTCCCTGGCAATCTTAAGTGATCAAATTCCAATTTCTTGGTAATTCAATCTCTCAAATCTTGATCAATAGCCAATTCCTTGGTCAATTACTCATGAGAAGAGATGAAGTATGGTCACTGATTATACCACATGCATTTCCCAAATCAAGTGTTGGTAGGATTATAGTCACATATCCATCCAAACCCAATTTGGTCCAGCATGAGAAAGCATTTCTAGCATGATCTCTTCATTCCTCTTTCAAGGTTCAAAAGAGATCCAAGTATGAATAGCTTCTTTTCCAAGATAACTACCCAATTGGATGAAGATCGAAAGCTTTCTAGTAAAATCAAGAGAAAAGATAGAAGAAGAGTAATGAAAACTAGTATTGATCCATCAAATTACAACAGAGCTCCCTAACCCAATGAAAGGGGTTTAGTTGTTCATAGCTCTGGAAAATGAAAACCAAGATGGAGAATAAATGATGAAAGTAAAACTAGAAGTACAAAGAAAGTAAAATACAGAGAGTAGTTCTATGCCAAAGGCTCCCTAAAGTTTCCAACTCCCTAACTAATTCAAAGCTACTCCTATATATACTACTCTTCTCATCTTCTAGTTGGCTCTTCAAGTCTTGGGTATGGGCCTCTGAATCTTGAGTTTGAAGCAGTTATCCTTTTCATTGGGCTTAGCTTTGCTTGCAGAGAGAAAAGGTGAAGTAGGCAGGGATTTTGACTCAGGACGTTAGTGGTGTCAACGTTAAGTGAAAGTGTGGGTTTCGAGAACGTTAGTGACAATCACCTTTTTCACTAACGTTCCTAACCCAAATATGATCACGTTGACTTCAACGTTAGTGGCACTAACGTGACCACTATCGTTGCCTCTTGGTCCTTCGCACATGTTATTGGAACTTACCTTTCCCAATAACGTGGAGAGTCCTCCTTTGTCCCTACGTTAGAGTCCACGTTAACTAGGTTAACGTGGCTTCTAATGTAGCAGTGCCAATTCTTCGAGAACGTTAGTGACACTTACCTTTGTCACTAATGTTCCAATGTGCCCTTTTCCCACGTTAGAGTCCACGTTAACTAGGTTAACATGGCTTCTAACGTAGTAATGCTAGCCATCCCCAACGTTAGTGACAAAGGTGAGTGTCACTAACGTTGGCTCATCATCTCTTTATCCACGTTAGCTTCCACGTTAACTAAGTTAACGTGGGAGTTAACGTTGCTTATGGTGGTTCTTGGTGGTTCACCCCAACGTTAGTGACAAAGGTAAGTGTCACTAACGTTGGCTATCAATTGCTCTCTCCACGTTAGCTTCCACGTTAACTAAGTTAACGTGGGAGTTAACGTAGCTTATGGAGGCTTGGCCAACGTTAGTGACAAAGGTGAATGTCACTAACGTTGGCTTCTCTTTTGCTTCTTAACGTTAGAGTCCACGTTAACTAAGTTAACGTGGCAACTAACGTGGCCAATTATGAGCTTGGTCCAACGTTAGTGACAAAGGAGAGTGTCACTAACATTGGCCTTGTTGTCTTCTTCCACGTTAGAGTTCACGTTAACTTAGTTAACGTGACTCTTAACGTGGGCTTATGATGGCTTCGAGGGCATTATTGGCGATTACCTTTCTCATTAACTTTGCAAGTTAGCACCCATTCCACGTTAGAGGTCACGTTAGTGGGACTAACGTGACTGCTGACGTGGTTCTTCTTTGCTTCCTTTGTCCTGAAATCAAGCAACAAAGTGCATCAAAGTTCTAGTCCAAGTCATGAGTCATGCATCATCCAATTTGTCATATAATTCATACAAAATTCTCATGAAATCATGTAAAGTGCACAATGTATGCTTGAATCAACATGTAAGTGAATATCTACCCAAAACTAGCTTATTTTCCAAGAAAATGCATGAAACTACCTTAAAAACAGTAAAGAAAAGGTCAGTGAAACTGGCCAAAATGCCCTGGCATCAAGAGGGTCAGGTCGGCCTCGGGAGCAATAACCCGAACTTGTTCCTTCAGGTTCTCATAGGCAGCAGTTACACTACCAACAAGATGACCTTGGAGTTTGGAGTAATTAGCTCGGGCATTCTCCAACTCCTCCCTCAGGCGCAACACCTCCCGGTAAGATGTCACATAACTATCCTTATGTCTCATAGCCGTGTCCTCGGCCAGCCTCACAGAAGCCGCCAAAGAGATGGAACTCGCCTTCTCATTCTCCAAATCTTTTTCCAACTTGGCCACCTTCACTTCAAGCTCCTCCTTCAAGCCTTTCATCCGATCAAACTCATGTTTGGCCTCCTCCATAAAAGCTTTAGTGGCATGGAGAGAAGACTTTGAGCAGTTCGATATAGGGCCGCTCCCATGTGGGCCATCTTGATACTACTTCGAGTTATATAATCAAAATGATGAAGAAGCGACACGTCGTCCATGGGGAGGACACCATAAGGGCCGATTTGTTGATCTACAAACTCGACCGCATCAAAGTTAGGAGCATCAAGGTTGAAAGGCTCAATTTTTTTTTGCTTTTTACTAGGAGGAGCACCAGAGGTTGCAGCAGAAGATTGTGGAGGATCGACCAGACGAACCCGAGGAATAGGAAATGCTTTCCTCAGTCCGGGAGAACTCAGCATAGGAGGTATCACTGGAACCTGAGAAGATCCCTCTCCGGCCGCCTTGGCCGAGATGTTTAGAGCAGCAGTTGCCTTCTTCGCCTTCTTGTAGGCCTTTATAGAATCATTATTTTTTGACATCTCTGAAAATACAGAATCAACCACAAAAGACAAGTTACAACATAGAAGGAGAAAAGCTCAGAAGCAAGTATAAAAACAAGTCAGACAGTACCCAAAGTAGTTCGAACCAAAGATAGATCACTCAAGAATCTCTTCATATCCAGATGGGGAGGTTTCCCCCACAGATCTTCAAGAACAACTACAAAGACCCGCTCAACCTCACTAAGCATCTCCCATGTATAATGTGGCACTCTCACATTCTTTTGCCACTCTAGAGGAAAAGCGGGCTCATCATTTTCATCAAGAAAAAAGGGGCGGACCCCCTCAACAGCACGAACTCGGAAGAAATAGTTCTTAAAATCTTTAAACGACTCATCATACATGGCAAAAACTTTATGCCCTTGGGCCGATCTGAAAGAGACCCAGGAAGCTTTCTTTTTGGAGGAACCTCCGGGCTTGGCCGAGACGAAAAGATAAAGGAAAAGAGTTTCAAAAGGTGTTATGCCTAACTCTTGGCAAAGCAGTTGAAATATTTTGATAAAACCCCAAGAATTCGGGTGAAGCTGGGACGGAGCAATGTTACATGACCACAACATGTCGGTTTCAAAAGCAGTAAAAGGAAAAGTAACGTTTAATTGGCTAAAGAAGTATTCATAAGCATAGAAGAAGAGACGCTCCCCCTCGATGGAAGTCGGAAAACAAACTCTCTCATCAAAATCAGGGGCAACAAGCTCATAATCCCCCTCATGAGCACTGTTACCACAAATCCTATGGCGCTTCCTCAGCTCTGTGCAAAATTCAGCATCCACAACAGAAACACACAACAAGACAAAGGAGTCCATCCAATCGGACATCCCTCGGGAACTCTGGAAGACATCTCTACAATGTTATTGCGAGAGGACATGAGGCCAACTAATCCTACAAGTAAGAAAAGAAGATGGGATTACTAAAAACATCTCGAACAAGGGAGAAAACAACTCAATACGATACAGGCAAACACACAGAAAAGGAAAACCCCAAGACTCAAACCAAAGTCCTGGGGCATCCTTTGGAGGCAATAATAAAGTAAGGTTTCTAGTAAAAATCTACCTCTCGCACCCCAACATCTCTCAAAACAAGAAAAGAAGGCTTCAAACAGCAAGCATTTTCCATCAGAATAAAACACAAAAGTCTTCAAAAACATTGCCTTACAGAACCATCCTCAAACATCAAGTACACCAAGAAAAAACCATCAAAAATGCAAAATTTTTTGGAATCAGGCAAAGCAACCGTCAAATAAAGCAAGAAACAGATACGGATTCTTCTGGATAAACAGTATCAGAACAGAAACAACAAAGAACATGCAAAGCATTAAAGCAAAAGCAAAAAAGGATCATGCAAAAGATGAAGAAAACTCCCAGAAACGCACATTTCAATAACAACAGGACACAATAAAAACAGAAAGATCCAAACTTTTCTCTAAAGGAGGATCAAAATCAAAACCTCATCACAAAGACAAAAGCAAAGCACGAAACGGGACTAACCTAGAGGCGAAAAAAGCTTCGAGGAGAAAAATGGAGGTGCAGAAACGGAAGCTGCCCAGAAAACCGCCGAGCGACACCGCAACGCAAGAAAAGCAGAAATATGGGCGAAAAGCAGAGAGCGAGAGAACAAAGGAAGAAATTATGGAGAAGTTATGAAAAGAGTGAAGGAGAGAAACCATTTCTGGGTTTTCAAAAATCAAAATAAAGAGCCAAAGGGAAAACGGGACAATTAATGTTAAAATTAATGAAAACATTAAACCCTCGCACGTTCCCAAAGCACCGATATAAAAGTGCGCGCTTTTAGAGGAAAAATGTTCTACATTCAAAAAACTCTACAAAGAAAGGAATCGACAAAATTGCTCGAGTTCGGCTTTGCTATAAGGAGTTCGAAGTCAAAACACTCGACCTCAAAGTAGAAGACCAAGCTCAAGCAGGGGCACTGTTCATACCCTGGGTCGAGCTGTCCGACCCGGGATGTTTAGCGACATGGCGACCGACCTCTTCAGGTCCGACTATCTGATCTCTTCTTAAAGAGATCGGCCAAATCAACAGGAAAGCCCAATAAAGGGCCCGAATAGAGGAACACGACCCAAATCCAAAGGCAATCCAAGCCTATAGAGATAAAGGCGGTTCCCTCGAAGATAAGCTGACTTCACTCAAAATAAGATAAGATAAGACCTGATAACTAACTTATCTTATCTGAAAGGTCAGCCCACACCACTATAAATACACTGGAGCACCCAGGTATAACTCATACTCTGATTCTACTAAAAACCTGCTTAATACCCGTGCTAACTTAAGCATCGGAGTCTCTTGCAGGTACCCCCACCCTCCGGTGACGAAGGAATCAGCAGTGTAGCCAACCAACTAGTCGGACACCATCGCTCCGGCCGTCCCCCGACGGCCGGACACGTCGGCACTGACCAGTACAGAAGATCTCGACCGAGATCGACCTCCAGTTTCAGGTAACCCACGGAACAACATTCAAGTGGGTAAAATTCATATCCCTTAGCTTTCTAATTCCACTTGAATATGGGCTACTGGAGACGGATGGTCAACTTAGAGCTCTTTGTGGCATTAAGAGTAAGAGGAAAATGGTCAGTGGTAAGAATTGTCCTGCAAGGTTCATTATGGTTGGAAGCTTTAAGTTTAAACGCAAAGGTTGGTGTAAAGCTCAATTGAATGGGTCTAGGAAGTTGTTTGGTAGCTGCAGTGAGAATTCAAATTACTTATCACCCGGCTGGAAAAATACAGATCCCGACAAAAATGGGTGTAAAAGCAAGATTTGGGATCCTGGAATCTGCTCTGACATTTGTCACACTGGGAGCCTAAGAATCTATTTGAAGCTTCTTAAAGGCTTTACATGCCTAGTTTGGGACCCTGGAGGTTACTGGAGATACAAACATTGGTGGAGATTCCTGGATGAGTTCAAGCACAAGCCACCATAACAGGGAGCTCACCAAATGTCCAACTTAAGGACTTTAACTAAAAGTGCTAGGTGGGAGACAACCCACCATGGTATGATCGTTCCTTTTTCAGTTTTAATTCTAGTCTGTTTTGTTTGTTTTTAAGTTTTATTTTATTTCATTGGACCTGGAATCATGCATAACATTCATATTAGCATTGCATTCTTCATACTACATTATTAAAAAAAAAAAGAAGCACGCACGCGACTGACGCGTCCGCGTCGCCAGTGCATTGGGAAGAAAAAAATCAAACAGAGAGTCACGCGATAGCGTGGCTGGAGGCGTGCCATTGGCACGAATTGATCCACGCGACCGCGTCGCTGTCGCGTCCGCGTCATGTGGGAACTTTGGCCTCCCACGCGACCGCGTCACCCATGCGGCCGCGTGACATGAAAATCGACGTGAAAAGGGTGCATAGCCGAAAGTTATGCTGGAGTGGTGCTGGACTGGTGCTGAACGCCCAGCCTTACCACGCAGACGCATGGCTCATGCGTCCGCGTCACATCCCTGTCATGACCACTCACGCGATCGCGTCGACCACGCGACCGCGTCACCCTGATATTTGGCAATAATGCATTTTGAACGGAGAGTTGTGCGAGCGCGAGGCTGCCCTCGCGCCAGTAGCACAAAATGCGTCACGCGTCCACGTGACCGACGCGACCGCGTCCCCCACGCGTCGCTTGCGCCGCACAGCTTATCCAGATTAGCCAATTATCTTATCTTTTCTTCCCCAATCCTAATTTCTTCTATCTTTTCTTCTTTCTTCTTTCTTTCTTACTTTATTTATTTCCCTTCTCATTCTTCTTATCTTTTATTTTATTTTATTTATTTGCATACTTTCATTCATTACATTTTAATTTTGTATATTTTTATTTTCTTTTCTAAATTTATTATTTTACCATTGGTGTTCAAATGTTCTTATTCAACTGTTATATCTTTTCTGGTATTATCTTAGTGCTTATGACTTGTTTTATTCTGATTGGGTAACATTATTTAAATCAATGCTAATCTTTTATGATACTTGTACTTCTCTTGCATTGATATGAACTTATACTATCTTGCATTACCCACATTTTCCTCTCCTTTGTTGCAAATTTTGCACCACTAGTATGCCATGTGCTTATATTGTTTTCTCACGTACATGTTGAAGCTTCCATGTAAATGAGACCCTTATCATTTGGCATTAACCCAACCATACTTCATTTATTTTCTTATCTTTATTATTGGGTTACCTTTCTTCCCTTTTTTCTTTCAGGATGGCCATCAGGAAGAGAACCGGAAGACGTTTACATGGGGAGACAGACAAGTCCATCTGCAAAATCTTCGGAGAAAAGCGCCAGTTGGAATAGCCCGTCCACTTGCACATCTCAGCATGCACCGAGGACGGTGCAATCTTTAAGTGTGGGGAGGTCGATACCGACTTCCATGGGTTAGTCACTTCATATTTTAGCACCAATGTTTAATTTCTTTTGTTAAATTAGTTGTTGCATTTGCATATTTGTTTGATTTTATGCATCTAGTTACTACTTGGTTAAAGTAATAAAATTTTTTTAAGACCCTATCTTTGAAAAATTTCACTAATTTAAATTGAAAAAATTTTTAGGTTAAAACTTGTTTGAAGTTGTATTTGGAACATGGTTTTTGAGCCAAAGAATACACAACCTGTGAGATTTTGAGCTTATTTACATAGTTACATTATTTAACCATAAATTTTTATTCTTGTGTGTTTTCTTCACTATGATTGCAATCTTTGCTTTGTTCCATTCTATATGTCCAATATTTAGTGTATTTACATGTTTGCATATGATTGAGGCCATTGTTTGATTTTAGCTCACTTATCCCAAATAAGCCTACCCTTTACATCACCTTTGTTAGCCACCTTGAGCCTTTTAATCCCATTCATTCTATATTTTACCACATCACTAGCTTTAAGCAGAAAAATAAATTAAATACCCCAATTGAATCTTTGGTTAGCTTAAGATAGAGATTGTGCATCAACTAAGTGTGGGGAAATTGTGGGAACATGGGTTAATAAGGGAATGTATCATGTTTCTAATTTATTTGAATATTGGGAATTTGGGAACCTACTCATGAAAAACCAAAATAGAAAAATAATAGAAAATCCAGTGCATTGATAAGTTATGTTTATTTCTCTACAAAAAAAAAAGAGCAAAAAATATTCAATAAATAAGTAAATAAATAAGGGGACAAAATTACCCCAATGCTAAGTTAATAAAAAGATCAATGCACATGTGATAAAAGTAAAGAAATATTAAAATTTTGGTACATGAGTATGGGAATCATATAAAAGTGGGAATTATAGGTAGCTAGGTATGAATTTAAAAGTATATAGAGTATATGTATATTAGGTGAGAGCTTAGGCTAATTAAAGATTCATATTATAGCTCACTTGGCCATACATATATCCTCACCCTTACCTTAGCCCCATTACAACCTTGAAAAGACCTCATGATGTTTGCATTAGTATGCTAAATATTTGTTGATTGGTTAGATGAAGAACAAGGTTTAGAAGGCATGATTAGAGAAGAATAGAGTGATTAACCCTAGACACTTGAGAGATTAGAGTGATATACATTACCAGTAAGGGTTCAATGCTTGATTCTATGTTCCCTGCTTTCATGAGCTATCTTCTTACAAGTTTACTTGTCTTTTATTGTATAATTTGAATTAGTGAAACCTTA